>NC_133233.1:4200991-4310991 GCF_040436345.1 Pagrus major
AAACATTAACCACAAACACATCCTGGCTACTGGGCTCTCCAAAACTGAAAATGAATGCTGTGCATATATTCTCTAATTTCATCCATTTTGGATGATGACAGACAGACTGTGGAATGAGGAATCAGAAAGGGAAATGATAAAGTTTTGGACTGATTAGCAGAATCAATAATGGCATTGGTGTTAGTAAAATCTTATCAATACCCATCTGTAATGGGGGCCTTCTCTTCACCTCGAATAGAACAGATATGGCACCAATCTGCTTGTTGATCTAGTTTGTTATCTTACCACCACTCATAAACAAGACCCAGAGATACTTTGATTCCTTGAGACAGTGACTCACTCCCAAGTCGAAAGGAGCCATGGTACTCCAGTATCCTGGCCTCATACTTGAAGTGAAAGATATTGACACAAAATACTGTATCTGAAAAGTTATTAACAGCTTCAATTCAGAAAAATGTAAGGATCCTAAGCTTCACTAACATCAGTCTTATCCTGTAACAACCAAAATTCTGCCTGCAAAGATCAGTGGATTGAATTGGTGGATGAATTTTATGTCATTATATATGCCACTCTAGGTCTCTCAGTGTCATATGACTGCATATTTATATCAAATCCAAGGCTGACAGAACCAGCATCAGCTTGCTGTGTACAATTGCTGATTGATTAGACATTAGTATCAGTAAGTTTGAGCCTTATGTTGACTTGGTATACCAGTGCATACCTCTTGATGTATCAACATTTATTATGTTGTTTTTGATGTTGTTTTTGTTGTTGTTTGTTTATTGTTTGTTTTTATCTAATATCCTAAACATAGGCAACTAAATCACTTGGTTTAAGTTAGATCACAGTTTTGTCAAATAAACAATTCATAAGGTATGATTATGGTTAGGCTAGTAAACCTTTGGTCAAGGTTAGTGAAAAAATGGACAGGCCCACTGATGGACAGGATATAAAGTCTGGCTTCCTGCATTTAAAATTACAAAACTAAGTATTATTGAGTACAATTTTGGTGAAAAAGTTATGACTGAAATTTACTTTAAATCGTCTGTTTTATCTTGCGATAAATTGTCTAAGGTCAGTCTTGCTCTATCTGAAAGAAGAGAAAACAATGTAAAATTTAAACAACAGCAAAATAAAACCAAAAAACAAGATTTGATTTTTATTTCTATTAAGAAGGTACTAGATTACATTCTGTGAAAACACATAGCTAATTCTACAAAAAATTACATACATTTTAAAATTGAAATAAATATGTCAAGCCATCTCAATCGTTAAACTTGAATTTTTCTTAATAACTTAACTAATTTGACTTTTTAAACATGGAAACAAAAGAACAATCAAATACAGATATCATGGAATTATACGATTATAATTAAATAAGATAACAAATGTTCTCAAGAAGAAGCCGTTAAGATTGCAGTTACTGAACTTTCCCTTTGTACTACCTACTGTATATATCTGTGTAAGGTAGTACAAAGGGAGAGTGCAGTACCTGCAAGTCTGGGGTCATTGTTCAAATAATTGGTCATGATTTTTAAGCTGTGAAAATTATTTAAAGAATACATGTTTAATAAGCAAATAACCGCTGTTGTATCCATAACACATTTGGCTGGGTAGTCAAAAAACTTGAAGTCATTGCGAATGTATTTTGCCTTTGTAGGGCCGGCCACTACCTTGACATCCATACCCACACTTCCTGTCTTGATTCATAAGAAGGTAGTGAAACTGGTTCTCTGCATTTAGCCCATCCTGGAGGAGCAGAGGATATACTGCTCCCTCTGTTGGCACTGAACGTTTGCAAAGTGTATTCAATTAAATTGCCCAATATGAATGTAATTCCAAGGGATACAGAGCATAGCGGTACTGCAATCTGTTCCTTTTTTTCCTGTCCAAACTGCCTGGTTTGCACTGGCATACAAAGTGGTGTTGTGGAAGTCAGTATGAGAATGCTTGATCTTGAATAAAGGTTAAAAGCAAAACCTTTCCTGCTGGAATGGAACCTTTGACCTCTCTGGTGTTTCTTGCATTGTACAGTGCGACATCTTGTAGAAATGAAAGTGGAGGTTTGGGCGTGACGCCTGATAACACAATGCTGCTGGACTCGCCATTCCCCACTGTTATTGGGTGTGATTGATATCAATATGAGCAGATAGGATCAGTCATTTCACCGGCCATATAGATGAAAGCACTGCAAAGAGCAGTCACTTATGACTGTATTATTACATACCGTGGAAAATAATACATAAAAGTGCCCTATGTCTGTGTTTCAGATCAAGGCTTTCTGCCATCCAAACCATCCAATATTGTTTGTGAAAGCCAATATTTAAATAGTGCATGTGTGCAATAAATCCAGCAGCGTGTGGAGTAATATTAATAATAATTGTGCCTCATTTCTTCAGCGTCTCGCACTTTTTTTCCCAGACACATTCGCCTCCCCCATGTGTTATTTCTTCTGGGGAGAAAAGGAAAATCACTGAGTTTAAAAGTGAGTAAAAGTGTCTCTTTTCTGTGCCACAGCCTCATGCATGCCTGTTAATTTACCGTGCGGGGAAACATTATGGGGCCATTAGAGGCTCTTAAATTGGATTCAAGCAGGAAAGTCATTATCATCCACATAAGGAAGATTTCAATTGAGAGTGCTTCATCTGATATTTGATATAACTACCATATTAGAGAGAAATGTTGGATTGGATTCTCTGGCAAAGATAATTCTCTGCAGCGTTGCTGGATTAACTTTATTTCACTTTAATAACAGTTGCGGATTCATTCATATCTTATTTCCCTGCTGAAAATGTACTTATATATTTTTGTCCTTTAAGCAAAGAAATCATTGTAGCTCAGTAATGCCTTTGGATTTCACTGCAGCAATCACACTATGTTATCCTACGACTTTAGTATTCCATCCACTCTATTTCCTCTTCTATACATTTTTTGGTCTGCTTCTTCTATTAATAGGCTATTTGTCCCATGGTGGCTATTACATTAATTTTTTTATGACATTTTTTTGAATGGCTATTTACCAGAGTCGCAAAAAATACACCTATATCTCATAAACTATATGTGCTAAATTAATCATAAATTAATCACTATCAAAATACCTTTATATTCTGATCATATGAGCATTTAAAAAAAAAAAAAGATTTAGATCATTATGTTTTGTGTTTTTATTTAGTAAATTTTGATGAAAAAACATTTATGACAAAATTGTTTATAGACTTCACCACACTTGAAGATACTTGATGTAGGCACTGATGGACCACTTCTATTGCAGAGAGGGTTGCATTATTATATTATTATTATTATTATTATGGTGTTGTTCCTGGAACATCATAATTAATGTTGCTTTAGGGCCATCATTGCAACTAACCAATCACGTTTTTGTAATGTTACAGCTTTGCAGCTCTGTTCCTCTGTTCCTCCTGAACTGCTGTCCAACAAGTCATGCAATGACTTTGCAGCCTTTTTTACAGATAAAATTCAGAGGATAAGACAAACAGTAACTGGCTCCTTCTCAGGAAACTTGGTTATGTCACCAGTTCCTCCTCAATCTTCTAGACATCTAGAAAAGTTTCAACTCGTAGACCATGCATCTCTGACAGTAACGGTTAAGAATTTAACGACCTGCTGCCTTGACATGCTGCCTACAAATTTGTTGAAAAATGTTTTTAATTGTGTTGCACCAGAAATATTGAGGATAATAAATACTTATCTTTTGTCAGGACTATTTCCCAAGGCCTTGAAAACTGCAGTAATCAAACCTCTTTTAAAAAAGCCTAATCTGGATGCTTCCGTATTAAGTAACTACAGACCCATATCAAACCTTGCATTTTTGTCAAAGATCAGTGAGAGAGTTGTTTATCAACAAATTCACTCTTTCTTGACCCAAAACAATCTCTTCAATGCTTTCCAGTCTGGAATTCGACCACACCACAGCACTGAAACTGCACTTATTAAGGTGTTAAATGACATACGCCTTAATACTGATGCATCAAAAACTTCAGTGTTGGTATTACTGGATCTTAGTGCTGCATTCGACACAGTTGATCACAACATATTGCTCGACAGACTGGAGAAGTGGGTCGGAGTTTCTGGTACGGTGCTAAATTGGCTCAAATCTTATTTAGAAGATCGAGACTTCTTTGTGTCGCTAGGTAATTGTGAATCTGAGCGAACAAAGATGACATGTGGAGTCCCCCAAGGCTCTATTCTCAGGCCACTTTTGTTTAATATCTATATGCTCCCACTGGCCCAGATCATGGGGTATCATAACATCTCTTACCACTCATATGCTGATGACACACAGCTCTACATCACAGTGTCACCATATGAATACAGTCCATTACAGTCGCTGAGTGAATGTATCCAACAAGTCACTCAGTGGATGGGCCAGAACTTTCTTCAGCTCAATGCTGAAAAGACAGAAGTCATTGTTTTTGGTCCCCAAAACGCAAGGCTTGAGGTCAGTGGCCAACTTCACTCAATTACACTAAAAACCACTAACCAAGCCAGAAATCTGGGTGTAGTTATGGACTGAGACCTGAATTTTAACAGCCACATAAAGACTATCACTAAATCAGCCTATTATCATATTAAAAACATTGCACGAATTAAAGGACTTCTGTCTAAACAAGACATGGAAAAACTAGTTCATGCATTTATTCTTAGTAGGTTAGATTATTGTAATGGTGTCTTTACAGGTCTCAGTAAAAAATTAATCAAGCAGCTGCAGCTCATCCAGAATGCTGCTGCCAGAGTCCTGACCAACAGCAGGAAAATGGACCATATCACACCTGTCCTTAAATCCCTGCACTGGCTCCCTGTGAGCCAAAGGATAGAGTTTAAAATCCTGTTACTGGTCTACAAATCACTAAATGGTCTTGGACCTAAATACATGTCAGAGCTGCTGGTGGGATATGAAGCATCCAGAGCCCTCAGGTCATCAGGGACGGGTCTACTCAGTGTCCCCAGGGTCAGAACCAAGCAGGGTGAAGCTGCATTTAGCTTCTATGGTCATCACCAGTGGAACAAACTCCCTGAACGCCTGAGGTGTGCACAAACTGTCAGCTCATTTAAATCAGGGCTGAAAACATCACTGTTTACTGCAGCTTTCATATAGTGTAAGACCTTTCTGTTTGCCAATGCCTTTCACTGAAGCAATTTTAAGGCTTTGAACTGCACTGTAACTTTTATTTTCTCTGTGACTTTTGTTTTCTATTATTGTGAATAGTAATTTTTGCTGGATTTCTGTTGATCATTGTGATAGTTGGGTGACTCGGACCAATTCAGGGCAGAGTAATACCGGGTTCTGGGAACGCCGGAGCTAATAGGAAGAAAAGGTGTTTTTTCCTATTAAGCTGTTTTACCGCTGGATTGGGGCCAACTCAGGGCCGAGTGGAACCAAGTGGAGACAAGGGGTCTCTTAAGGTTATCACCGCTGGTTGGCTGCTTTTTCAGAATTTGTAGCGTAAACAAACTGAATTCGTGGTGATGACCAGGTCTTAAGGATAAATATAAAGTGCACTGGGACGAGTGACAAGTAGAACAATGGGAGGTAAATCCAGCAAAAACCAGGAAGCTGGCGTAGGAAACCTATTCTATCTATTATTGTGAATAGTAATTTTTGCTGGATTTCTGTTGATCATTGTGATAGTTGGGCGACTCGGACCAATTCAGGGCAGAGTAATACCGGGTTCTGGAACGCCGGAGCTAATAGAAAGAAAAGGTGTTTTTTCCTATTAAGCTGTTTTACCGCTGGATTGGGGGCCAACTCAGGGCCGAGTGGAACCAAGTGGAGACAAGGGGTCTCTTAAGGTTATCACCGCTGGTTGGCTGCTTTTTCAGAATTTGTAGCGTAAACAAACTGAATTCACGGTGACGACCGGGTCTTAAGGATAAATATAAAGTGCACTGGGGCGAGTAACAAGTAGAACAATGGGAGGTAAATCCAGCAAAAAACAGGAAGCTGGCGTAGGAAACCTATTCTATTTTAGCCTACTTTTCTATTTCTTAACTTGTTTTAATGTTTGGTTTTAATGTTTTTTAATTGCTTTTTAGGTTCTGAACTGCACTGTAACTTTTATTTTATATTAGCCTACTTTCTTATTTCTTAACTTGTTTTAATGTTTTGTTTTAATGTTTTTTAATTGCTTTTTAGGTTCTGAACTGCACTGTAACTTTTATTTTATTTTAGCCTACTTTCCTATTTCTTAACTTGTTTTAATGTTTTGTTTTAATGTTTTTTTTTTTTTTTTTTTTTTTTTTTTTTAAATGCTTTTACTGTAATTGTATGCGCCTGTAAAGCACTTTGAGTTGCTTTGTGTCTGAATTGTGCTATACAAATAAACTTGCCTTGCCTTGCCTTGCCTTTGCAACTCAGGGGAAAAGACTGTAAAAATACACACATGGGAGTTATCCTTTCAAACACGTGTTTAATCAATATTCACCCAAACATCTTTTCCTTAACCTAACCAAATGTTTTTGTTCCCTAAACCTAACCAAACAGCAACAGAAAACTAAAAAGAAATGGAAATAATAAAGGAACTTATTGAAAAATGATAAGTTTAAGAGTAATAACAATAAATAATGATACGTACCCCTGTCTTCTAGATGAGAGCCCTGTAGCCACAGACCCATGAAGCCACAACGGCTTGCTCAACATACTTTGTCGTGTTGTCATAATTAGAATTGGTGGTCCTGGAGCAGCATTGATTATGATGTTTTAGGAACAACGCCAAGACTGCAATATCAGATAGACAGCAACATTTGCATCACTTTAACTGGTACAATTCTGTGAGTTTGCATTTCAAAGTTCCTGGACCATATTGCACTGTGTGTTTTTGCCTCCACTCTGTTGCTGTGTGAGCATTACATCCATGTTTTATGTTGCAGCCATAACTGATGGAGTGACATGTGGTGGCGTCTGGCTCTGTATTGATGTTCCTGCGGAGCCTGTGTTATGATATAGGTGCAGGTAGGGGTTAGGCATCTGTCACCCACAGCCATTAAAGTCATCCTTTTCTTCTTGTTTATCAGCGAATGCCACAGCATTTTCCCACTGCCCAGGCTAACAGCACAGAGACGATAACTTGTTCCATGATTTACTCCTGGATGACAGTGTTGAGGAAATGCAGGAAGGGAATCTTTGATCCAGGAAATATGAGCTAATGGTACAACTGTAGTCCTTGTTCTTGTGGGAAGGAGAGGTGGAAGGGGAGTGGGGCATCAGGGGGGTGAAGGAGCGGTATGCAGCCAAAAACACACTTGAAAGGGTTGCTCTTCTTCTTTTCCCTGTGGTACGTTGCTATCAGAAGGATCTGTGCACGTCCAAGGGACCGTCCTTCATGTGCCATGACCGTTATCACTGATGGCAGCTTCTTGGCGTCAGGCAACATGTTTTTGAACCGTTCCATACAGCATTTGTTTGATCATCTGCCGATTTTGATTTCTGATCACCATGTTGAAAGATAATGATGTGTGTGTAGGTGTGTATGCGTGTTTGTGTGTGACTCACAATGCAGCTTAAAGGGATAATCAGGGTACTACTTCCTGCCAGAGTGCTTGGGAGCCTTACTTAGTCGCATGGTAACTGCTAATTAAATGAAAATGTCAAACATGGTGCACTTGTAATGTGTGTCCATGTGTGTATTGACGTGTGTGTTTCATTCAGTGCCTTTGACCCAAGCCAGTGATGTCTTCTCATCATCAGGATGGAAGATTCTAAAAAACACTTACAGGTTTCAGACTGGACTTCAAGGAATCCTTTGAGAAGGACTTTTAAAAGGAATTCAAATAGCTGCGCAAGAGTGAAAGCACTTATTTGTGAAAGTCTGACCTCTAACAAAGTAAAGTACATCAAGTCCTTTCACTTCACTGGCTTCAGAGTAGTGTCAGTGCAAAAAGCAAGCTGTTTTTCCTCAGCAAACACACTGTTCTATTTAAATCAACCTGAGTGGGAAGTATTTCACTGAGAATGCAATCATAGGTGCAGTTTGAATGGTTGAAGGTTGGAGGTTCAAAAAGAAAAAATCTAGAAAAAATCAAATGTGTATTACAGAAGCTTTGTTTGCAAGAAAATTAATCATCAGCATGCCAGCAGTTGCATCATATCACCTAAAATGTCCAATGAGTGATGGAATATTGTGAGAATTACCATAGGAACTGCCAAACAGGACATTAAACCAGATACAGATCCCAGCTATTAGACTTTCTCCAGAGCCTTGGCAGTTAAATTATGCAATCATAAGGAAAATTACAAAAGAAATCATATCTTTATTTTAACTCGTGTAAATCATGGTTATTACAGTATAATTTTCCAAGTATAGGTTTAAACAATACTATGGTATTACCTGTAACTTTAGTCAAATAAATGTCATTCCTGATACGCTATAAACTGCAAAGATGGTAGTGATATGCAGATCAAAGTTATATCTATGGGCACCGTTGATAATCCATGCATTTGGCAGCCCAGGTCATAAAAACTAATATTCTGATTAGTAGCAGATGGGTTGCGATTGGGTGAAATAATGCAGCATTAATAAGGAAAACAGTATATTACCTGCAATGATTTCCTAGTAGCAGAAAAAAAAAGTGCGTCCCCGACACTGCACATTTAAGCACAAGGTACAACAGCTTAACTTCATTGATTATTTAAATCTCCTCACACACCAACAGGATAGGTCAGGATCTAATGTTCATTATGTCCTGTGTTCTTCTACACATCTGAAAGGTCACACACAAAGCCCAGATTCATACAGTGAGATTGTTTGTAGTAAAGCAGCTGTCCTCCTGATACATGCAGACCTCTATCACAGCTGTCTAAAAATATTGATTTCAGAAGCTAAAAGTTAAATCCTGTTTCTTCGCGAGAGTTTCCTTTGTCACAGTCACATGAATAGTTTACCCTTTGTTATATAATAATATTTTGTTATATAATAATATATAATAATAATAATTATAATTAGTAGTCATAGATTGGAACATAAACATGTTGGCAGATGTCCCGGCTGTGTGATCCAATTACAAAATGGTCTCTAGTCATAAATGATATAGTTAATATTTAAATCCATACATGCAGTTTTGGCTACAGCCACTACGGGGTTCAGTAAGCCTCCTGGACCAATGCAAGCCACCCTGTGGATGCAATTACATGAGTAGAAAAAAGAGTCATTGAACATTCTTTGAAGGAAAACTTTGGTTAAATATACAGTATTTTACCGCTATTATTACATTGCCCATTATACGTCTTTAAAGAAGCATTCACAATTTTTACTTCAGTCGTAGGGTGTATTTTGGGTTTTACAGCTTTTCTTATCCCAGTCATTGCAACTCATGAAGAACGTGTCTGTTGTCTTTGCATCCCCAGAAGCATGGTGGAAAATTGTACTTCCAAAACTTGGATCACAATAAAATCCTATGCAGAAAGAACTAAAAGAGTGAAAAAAAGTGCATGCAAACAAAAACAACTGCATCCATTTCACAAACTCAGCTGAAGTGTTTTAGTATGTGACTGGATGCAGTTAAAACATTTCAGACTCTGTGTTCTGACTATAAAGAAAACAAATAATCCTGCACACTTAACATCCTTTTTGCCTCGACACGCCAACCCAGCTCTGATGCTATGGACTAGGAACTTCTTACAAGAAAGACTACAACATTTAGTCTCAGTGGCTTTAAGTCCAGCAACATTGTTTTAAACACATAAGTCCTATTGGGCAGAATTTATTTGTTTTAACAATTTGTATAAATCTAAAAAGGACAGCGGATAAAACACACACTAAGTATGCAGATGACATGGCCCTTGTGGTTCGATACTATGTGCACGCTCTCTCTTTTTCAAACAAATCAATGTGTGAATCATCAACCATGCAATTAAATAAGAGGCACCACTGAGTCCTAAATCAGATCTCTACACCCAGTCAGAAAACAGCTCCTATCATACAGGACAGTTCATGCCTCTTATGTCTCTTCGAAACTCCTTGTATCAGGTCAGTGAGGTCACTAAAGTCTCCCTGACGAGCACAAAGGCCTGAAAAATGTAGTATGCCATGTATTATGTGCAAGTAATGAATAAAGTGCTATCTTGAGTTCTGTTCAGTGTGTAGTCACCTGTCAGAGACTCTGTGTGGTGACATACTGGGTTTGAAGCAGCATGACAGCATGACAGTCTGTCATCCCTTCTCACTTTACTCCCATCTTACTTAAGGAATGAGAGGAAGAGGCAGGTTTGCCCCCAGCCTCGCTTCACTTACATGCTTTATCCACATGCATTTATCAGCATGTCAGGGGTCCGTTTCACAAAGCAGGTTCAACAAACTCTGAGTCTAACCCTGAACTCTGAGTCGATCTACTCTGAGTTAGAAAACTCTGAGTTTTCGGTTCCAGAACAGCTGATTTGAGTTGAGTTGATCAACTCAGAGTTGTTTGACCCGGAGTTAAGCGCGTGCACCACAACTTTAAAAAGACAGCATCAATGGAGCCCCGTTTTGACGAGTCACCATGGCAACGGAGAAGCGGAGGGGCGTGTTTTACACCCCACTTGAATTAGAAATCTTAATGCGCTCATTTGGCGAGTTTGAGCATGTTTTTAGGAAGAAGTGCAACACCGCTGCAGCTGCAAAAGAGAGGGAGACGGTGTGGGAGAACATTGCTGCTCGGGTCAAAGCGTAAATTTAAATTAATTAGTTTAATTTTTTAAATTATATTTAAACATTTTTAAATTATATTTAAAAATTTAAAAGGCACACTCTTCTGACCGCTCTGCATACAGTTGCCTTACTTACAAGTGCTCTGCATCTCCGACGTTATACAAAAAACAAAAAACTCCCATTTGCAAATAAACGCAGTGCAACACACAATATCTGCTGATGTGAGAGCATGACTCCGGTTATGTTGCAAATGTAAGGACGGATTAGGTTGTGTATATAGATGATGGACTGTGACGTGAAACGGTACCGCTCAAAAAGATAATTAATTAATTAATTAATCTATGCGCGGTCTGATAATCATCTCCCGACGAATATTTAATTCTCTGCGCAGTAATGCTGCACCTTCATCCACGGGATCATTATCAAAAGGACACGCCATGCTAGTGAAACAAGTCACCACCTAATATAACTTATAATATCGGCCTACTGACGTTTTTTTATTATATTTTTTTAAGTAACAGTAACCATGCTACGGCAAAACTCGCCTGCTGACTGAATGAATGAGGAAATCAAATACCGTGTGTGTCTGAAAGAGGGCGGAGACAGAGAGAAACTCTGAGTTTCTTTGATAAAACCTGCCAGCGAGCAGGTTAGGTTCACAGAGTAAGTTACCGCAGTAACAGACCCAGAGTTTAAGTTACCTCCCTTTGTGAAACAGGCTAGAGTTACTCCTCTTTCTCTGGTTTGAGTTACCTCCCTTTGTGAAACGGAAAACTCAGAGTTTCCCTCATCTCAGGGTTAACAAACTCAGAGTTTTCACTAAACCTGCTTTGTGAAACGGACCCCAGGTCTACAGATTAGCTGTGTGTGTGTGTGTGTGTGTGTGTGTGTGTGTGTGTGTGTGTGTGTGTGTGTGTGTGTGTTTATGTGTTCTAACTAGATCGTTCAGGAAAATGAAACTAGCTGACCAACCTTGACCCCAACGCTCTGTCTGTGTCTTTATCAACCCTAGCAAGGAAAGAAGGGATGAAGAAGAGACAGGAGAAAGAGGAGGGGGAAGTAGTATGCAGAATTTGAACTAACATTCTTTGTAGTTTGAACTTGGCAAGTTGGCAAAAACACAAGGCAATCAATCTGCAATTGATTGTCCATTCCACAGAGTCGGTGCTGTTGTACCATGTAAACTGACAAATAAAAACTTGAACTTTTACTTTGCCTTCAGACAAATTTGCAGCACCATATGTTAGATTTAAACATTGAGACCAAAGTGTTTCTTTCAAAAGGGATTATATCTTACATTTGAAACTCCATAGAGACACCACAGCCACCGGTAAATTACCAAAGGGCTGCTGAGATCAGACTGTTCTCATTATGGCTGACCAGGCTGGTTTTAACCTGCAAGCAGAAGTTTTTGTACAGACATTCTTTTGATAAATTGACCACATATTTTGAATCCAAACAGTTAATTCCCTCTGGAAACAAATCTTCAAAACCTATTTTGGTGACATAATAACAGTTTGACACCCGAGGCTTAACAATGTTTTCACCGTGTCCTGATGCCTGGAAAAATAATAATAATAATAATAATCTTTACAAAAAGAAACTAAAAAAAAAAGAAAAAGAAAAATTATTGTCATTCCCAATATGAAATTGTTTTGGAAATTGCAGATGCATTTGTAGTGCTCTTGCATGCTAATACATTAGTACTTAATATGGCATTTGTTATTATTGGTGAAAAATGTAAAATTTAATGCAAGGGGAAATTATCTTTAAAGTCATATTTGGTGAATGGTCCCTTTGCCTACGCTACTGGTTGGTTCTAAGTGCATGCAGGTCCTTGTCCATAGACCTTACCAGGCTAAATGTGGACTTTTAATTGGGACATAAGAGGCCTGGATAGAAAAAAATGGAAGAAAAAAAGAGAGCAAAAGGGAAATAAAATAAATAAATGGGAGAAAAGACGAGTAATAAAAAAAACGCAATAGAGAGGGTAAAAGGCGGAGAAAAAACAAAGAGAAAGGGGAAAAGAAAAAGAAAGACAGATCAGAGTGAGATGGGTCATTGTATTGCTTCCCCACAGGATAAAAAGGCACAATTACCAAAAGGCCTTATAGTACCGCCCTTTTTCACTCTTTTTTTCACTTTAACAGTACATCTCCCCACCTCCCCATCCTCCTGTTCTTATTATCCAGCTCTATCAAGGTGGTGGCGCCTTCTTCTGTCCAGCCTGAATGTGAAAGGTCAGGCCGGTGATCAAGCCGGTAATTAGACAGACCTGGGAAGAGGAAGTAGATCACTGCATGTCACCCTCTTCAATTGAACAGCCAGGGAGCCAGTGTCGCCTTCCTACCCAGCCACAGATGACACCTGTGCCTCTTTTCATTTAAGAGGAAAACGAGAAGAGAACACAGCAAGGTGGCTCGCCTTTCTTTCTGCCCTTAATCCACTGCTAGTGGCTTCAAAGCCTATTAGTGTCTGAAAACTTTAAGACAGAGGCTAAAAGAAGTGGGACCTCTAAGAGAGTGGAGATGAGGATAGGTTTTTAATGTTGTGTGTGCACTTTTATATTTTTCTTTGACTCTTATACACATACCGTGGACACATTAATATAAACACCCGGTAAAATAATGCAATCCAGTATAATATAATAATGTTGCTGGTGATGGTGGTGCATGCAGATGCGGCAGACAGCAGCTCCTTCAAACTTTGTTGTGCTTTCAGAATCAGAATCAGAATCAGTATTCCTTTATTGTCTCACAACGGGGAAATTTGTTTGCCACAGGAGCCAAAGGACAGAATATTACAAAAAAACAATAACAATAGCCAAAAATTAACAATATAATTAAAAAGGTAAGAAATAGAATAGACTTGTATATATGTATATATACATATATGTATGTATATGTATATATATGTATATATACATATATGTATGTATATGTATATATATGTATATATACATATATGTATGTATATGTATATATATGTATATATACATATATGTATGTATATGTATATATATGTATATATACATATATGTATGTATATATATATATATATATATATATATATATATATATATATATATGGATGAGCATGTAAAAAATGTGGATGCAGGTATGTAAATGTGCAAAAACATTATGTAGTTATAAAATATTGCCTGACTCGACTTACAGTATATGTATTGACAGTTTGTGTAGGGCTTGATGTTACAGTGTTACAATTTTTAATTTTCTTAATTTTATTGAGTTTTATGCTAACTGTTTCATTTAGTTTTTCAAGCCCACTGAGGCAATGTGATTGGGATTTTGGGCTGTATAAATAAAATTGACTTGTTTTGATTTTTAATGTAAATATCTAATCAATGTGTGGTTCTTATTGTAATTTGACATTTGACATTTTGATATAATACCTGGAATTATGATATTGTGATTATGTTAGCCTATCTAATAATTTGTATGTAAATATCTAGTGAATGCATGATTTGTATCATGATTTGTATTACATTGTTCTCATTGTACATGATCATTTGTTTTGGTCAAACTCAATTGAGTCGGCAATTACATCTGAGGAGTGAAGCCACTGAAGGTCATCACTCGACTCACAACTTGTTTCCATTTATTCTTACAAAATAATTTATTTCTAAATGATGTCACTCCTTGAGTCAGCTATAATTCTGTTGGTGTAACATGTACACCCCAGACTGCAACCTCAGATGTGGAGAGAACTTTCAAACAGCGATGAGTATTCATAGCTGAAGGAAATCAACGATCTTGCAGAGTGGCACAAAGAGAACAATCTACTGCTCAGTGTCAGCAAAACCAAGTGGTTGATTGTTATTTTTAGAATAAAAGAGGCAAAGACACACACCCTAGTCTACATCAGCTGAGGTCAGAATCGGTCCCCTAAAGGCCCCTCCTACTAAGCCCATGAGCCAATGTAAAAGTCCCACTGTGTGTTTGACCCATTCATTAATCAATGCACTTTATACTACATCACCTGGTGATGGGTGTAAATGGCTAAACAGCTGCTGTGTTACTATTGTCACCCAAGTGCCATCATGTCCATATATTGTCTAGACTGGTCCCTACAGGGGCTGCTGCTGGACAGCACAAATTATATTTCATGCATGCATATGAACGCATGTTCAAATGCAACACGGTTATCTTTACCAAGCTGCAGTTTATAAATACTGTTTCTTGTTGGCGTTAATCGAATGTCGTAATTAATTGTATTTCACTTGCACAAAGTCACAGAATACAGCCCTGGCAAGCAAACAAGACACTGACAGACTGAGAGTTGCACTACCCAGCTAGGTTAGCAAGATAGACAGACTAGAGACAGATGCAGTGCAAGTGAACACGTCAACTTGCGTGGTAAGCTAATATGGCTGCTCAGCTCTTGTTGTGGTGGAACAGGTAAACAGTTTAACTAGTGATGTGCATATAAATTCTGAGAGGTTGCTTGACCTGAGAAACAACCCATGTTACAAGCTGCTTAGTGTTTGGAAGCATATGTGCTCCGGGTCTCCCTATATCTGTGTCCAGTGGAGGTATGCCTATCAAAAAGCATCCACTGACTTTTGGCCATATAGAATGACTATCCAAAAGCAGCAATTTTGCAGGTTGGAGTGTCAGGACTTGTTGCCCTGACAACAGTGGCAGATAAACTTAAAATCAGCTTTGAATAAATGTAAAATCCAGACTTGTGTCAAATCATCAACAGTCAGATCTGGCTAACTTATTTATGTAAGAAAAACAGGGCTATGGTCTTCATAAAGATCAAGTACCAATAATGTTCTCAGTCATTTCGGTTAAACTGAATCATAATCTCTCTGAATCCAGTTTCTGTTTTTTTATTGACTGACAAAGACAGTGAGACTAAAGGTGTAATTTGTATGAAATGGCCAGAATTTAAAGGTAGCTCCAAAACTATAGGGGAACCATAACTGCTAACGGTTTTGCTAACTATACTCTTTGCTGTAGTAAAACCAGTAGCTCTGTTAGCGATGGAGCTAATTGGCCCTATTGGCTGACGAAGTCTGCCTTGACTGCAACCTCAGATCCCGGGGGGGAGTCACTGAGGGCAGCAGAGCTCAGTCAACCAGGCTGGACAACAGTCTGAGACTGAACACACGGACAGACAGTATAGAGGTCATTTACAGCAGTTATGACCTGGACTCCAAGGATGAGAATACACGGCAGGCAGGGACAGGACAAGCATAAAGAGGCAGAGGAGAAAAAGAGTCAGACATCAGCAACAGGCAAAAACAGCATGTAGAGCCAGAATATTTTCACCTTTCTGTGAATGTAGGAGTTATTTCGACCAAGTCAGAGATTAATGTGGAAAGACAAACAAAAGCCTGTTTTGGTGAGTTTTATTTCGTTTATGTCCAGTTTGAATGAAGTGTTTCATGAGGAGTTAATGAGACACTTAAGCTCATCTTAGTTTAGTAGAAGAGAGAAACTTGAATTCAGATGGTGTATGATTGAACTTTTTGGTTTGGAAAGGAAAATAGATAAAATAATAATAAAATATAAAAACAATAAAAACATAAAAATAAAAAGATTTCCTTGCTTCACAGTTTGTCAGTTTATTTAACTTATTAGACTAAGTAGTGAACTCACTGCTTTTACATCTCTAAGGTACGAGGGCTATCCGACTATCACCTCCTGAGGTACAAAGTGGTAAAAGGAGACAGGAAGGGTCGAGGCTAGCTGGTTAGCATGCTAACTTCATAGACATCTCTTTAACACAGTAGATAGATGTTTTTGACGTAACGTCAACAGTGATTTTTCATCACATTCTGTTCATCATGTTAGTTCTTTTGTTTTAAACCAAACTTGTGGCCATATCTTACATATTGCCCCTTTAAACTTGGCCAAGATTGAAGTTGGGACATTTCTTCACTCCACGGGTGTTCAGCAAGATCTGTACAGGATGTCTCAGGTGTGGAATATTCTTGAGCAGTTCCTCTCTGCTAAGCTGATGCCCAGCCCTAACAGCGGACGATTTCTCTGGCTGGCACAGGCTTGGCCTAGCATAGACCTTCTTCCTGGCATGACTAAGCACTAATGACATCACCATCTTTAAGATAGAGAGGTGAGTTGGCAAGCCGAAACAGGCTACAATCCCTCCACACTAAAAGCAGCAGGCTGCAGTCAATAGACTGCGCTGGTATATATTTCTGTCTGCTCAAAACAGCAAAGTAAATCACTACAAGCAGGCAGACCTTTAAAATGGCAGTTTGAATTATTGTAGACTTCTACTTCCTTCCACTTCCATTCCAAAAATTTACAGCACTTTCAGTGACTTTGTTACGTCATGTGCATTAATTTAATCAAAAAGTTGCAAGGTGTTACATTTTTGAAAGAAGTGATTTGCCAATTGCTCTCCAGTTTCACTCAAATCAGTGACTTGGACTAGATGTTTTTGGTTTTATTCTATTCTTTTCTATTCTAAACTTGATGGTTGCTTTGCTCGCAACTGTTCACTCCGCATCCTGTCTCCTCATTTCAAGTGATCATCACCTGCTCTCCCACCACTGCCAGCAGGACAGATTATTGCCCTGGCCCTGCTCTTTAGATGATTATGGTCCACCTGAACGGCTGTGTTGTTGTTGTTGTTATTGTTGAGGTGCTGGTGAGCAATCTCCACTGAAAGGCCAGTGTCGACTGTGGTCGGGACGATCAATACAGAGGGAGCCCGCTTGAAGGTCAGATGCTCTAATGAGAATGCTGTAATTGCGAATATTCATCTTTTAAATGTTCGCCTCTGGGATCAGGTCATCAATTACACATGCACATACACATAAAGTAACTACACACATAAAGTGATACATGTAAGAAAGCTTACCATCAGAAATCCTTTTACTCAAGCACACATGAAATGCACAGTCATGATCGCACAGCAGATTTTACAGACAAAGCATTTGGCTGGAGTTAAAACACATTTAACAAAGGTTAGTCAAACAGAAGGTAATGGTGCATTTACTGGGACTATGTCACACTGGACTTTTCCTCCAGAGATCGGGGTTTGCGACCATTTGGTCCAAGAGTCAGCTCACATACGTTAATGACGTAACTTAACTTGACGTTATTTAGGTGCTGACTGAGAACATGTTGGTCAGTATTCATCAAGGATGCCACAAAGTGCAACAGTGTGGCTCATTGATGTGCTTTTAACAGTTTTTGGACAATAAAAGAGCTCTATGTGCATCCTGAAACCTGGATAATATCTTCTTCTTATACAGTATGTGCCACTGTAGGCAGCTCTCTAATATATCATCGGTTTTCTTCTTCTTCTCCTCCTTTTCTGTGTTCCTCAAGTTCACATAATGATGAAGAGAGCAAGAGAATAACAGAGCAAGACCAGACAGCCTCCCCCCTCAAAATGTCAAGAACATTAATAAAGAATTATAAATAAAGCAGCATGGAAGCTTTCTGCAGATTTTGGTGTTTGGTATCCATGTGTGAGCCAGTGTTTTCATATATGCCGCTGTGTGTGCTGCGACCACATGAATTTGTGTTTAACTTATCAAATACTTGGTCAGTGGCCTTAAAACAAGGGTTGGTAAATTATTCTTTTGGAATGTTTTGTTATATTTGCAGAAAATCTCTTAACATCCCAACAGCAATCAATAAATCAAATGCTCTGACAAAAGAAAAGAACAAATCAGTAACTGTGGCTGCAGGCTTTTAATAAGCCCATTACATTTTCTTTTGGCCTGAAATGATTGGACAGGCTACCTCTCTGTCTTCCTACATTACCCCGGTCTTCCACAAGGCTATGGATATATTGCTAAAGCTATTAGTGAGCTAGACCCCTCCAGTGTCAGTTTAACATACGCCAATCAGCCGCAACATTAAAACCAACTTCTTAATATTGTGCAGGCAAAACAGCTCTGACCTATCAACGCATGGTCACAAGACCTCTGGGGGTGTCCTGTGGAGTCTGGCATAGGGACATTCATAGCGGATCCTGGGAATACGTAGGCCTGGTCAATTCCTTATTGTGTTCCTTGAGCGGTTCCTGAGCAGTTTTTGTGGTGTGTCAGGATTTGTTTGTTTTTTAGGGCATTTAGCAGACGCTCTGTCCAAAGCGACTTACAGTAATTCATACATACCATGCACCACCATGCAAGGTGCCAATCAGCACATCAGGAGCAGTTTTGGGTTCAGTATCTTACCCAAGGACACTTTGACATGCAGACCAGGGGAATTGAACCAGCAACCTTCCGATAACAAGACGCTGGCACTACCTCCTGAGCCACAGCCGCCCTTTGTACTCACTGTATAGTCATATAATTTCCCTAATTTCCCTATAATTTCCTTAGAAGTTTGCTGGAAATAACTATGTAATCCGGAACTGATTATAGGGACTCGCATCTATATGGTGTTGAGTTCGGGTAAAAAAGATCTGTTCCCACACATTTTCAACACTTACGGTAAATGTATTAAATAGCTATGTTTCAGTACAGCAAAGACAATTACAGTATTTCAGACAGTCTTCTTAGTGATTACACAATAGTCAACTGAAAAATATAGGTGAGATAAAAACAAACCTCAGTCCATTTCCCACTGTTGTTTTGTATGGTTTGACTGCTTTGCCTGTAACCTAACAGCACCAATCAAACAGACGTGTGAGCCCTCTGCATCTGTAATAACTTTAAGTCTCATTATATTACATGGGCTAATGGTGTAAGCTGTGTTACATTTAGCAGACGCTTTTGTCCAAAGCGGCTTACAGTAATTCATACATTGATGGCGGTGGCTGCCATGCAAGGCACATCAGGAGCAGTTTTGGGGTTCAGTATCTTGCCCAAGGACACTTTGACATGCAGACCAGGGGAAGCGAACCAGCGACTCTCCGATAACAAGACGCTGGCTCTACCCCTGAGCCACAGCCTAACCCTAACCCCAACCCCAAACCATAATTTAACCAACTATAGCATTAGATACAGCATCTACATATTTGTGCGAAGTCTACACAGGATCTTAGCCTATCTGTGTATTTGACGTACAAAGATAAAAGTCTCACATGAATTGGATGGCAGGCAAGAACATTTTCCAAAGCAACCAGCGATGATTGCAGCATGCTGTCCGTAACTTGTGTTTGCTTTGTCTGGTTGTATTTTATGCACAATCTATTAGCATAGTTTGTCAAATAAATCAAACAAACTGAGTATTTATTTCATTTTCTATCTATCATTTTGTGCATTATTTTGTCCTCGGTTGTATTCTATTCCAGTGAAGAGAGATGTCTTTCCATACAAGCTGCAATTTCACCGTCAATACCTTGTTAACATGAATGATTCCCATTGTACTGAGAACAAAGGTAGCAGATAACAGCCTGACTAAAATGCATTAAAAATTCTGGCCGGGGTCAGACTGTGATGGGCTCCTTTTATTGACAGGACTCTGCTTGGTTTGGAGAACAACTTGGGGCAGCATTAAAAGTTAAAAGCTACACTTTGACTTAGATGTAATATGGTAATATGGTAAATATAGCCTTTAAAACTGACATTGGGGAGAGGCATAGAAATGTTAAGAATAATTCCAGGCAACATACACATGAAGAAGTTGTCCATAAACCAATAACTATGGCCCTGTTCAGATCTGATATTAATATCTGTCCTGATTGATCCGATCACAAGTGAATGCCTCCAGGGCCGGCCCTGGGCATAGGCAGTATAGGCGAATGCTAAGGGCGCCGTCATCCACGGGGGGCGCCGCAAACGGGGGGAGGAAGAAAAAAAATAAAATAAATAATACTATTTTTTACCAGTGCTATTACTAATATTATTTCGAAATATTATATAAGCCCACAGCAACATAACTTCATAGCAAAGCCTATTAAATAATGGAGAGGCCTTTTTTCTGGGTTCCTGGCTGGCTCGTTGCACTGTACCTGCCCTCTGTGAGGGTGGGGGGTGGGGTCGAGAGGCGAGCTGCCTGAATCTGACCGGACCGTGACCCAAGAGAGACATTTATTGATACTGTAGTGGAACTACAATGTCCAAAAGACTGAAACCATCCGGCGCCCAGGGAAGGAAAAGAAGGAAAGAAGAGGAAGAAACATGTGAAAAAGAAAGAGGTACAGTAACATCAATGTGATGAAGTGAATGAAACTAATAGCATAATGTATTGTAGTTACCGTTGTTGGAGCAGAATGTTAACTTGCTAGCTTACTTCGGACGATAGTAGCATTGTTTAATAATCAGTAAATAGCTGAGTCGACGTAAGTTAATGTTACTCCACCTTAAATTCATCAGGGACATTTGGAAAGTTAACATCAGGTGTTATTTTTACCTGTTGGCTGTGTTTTCCTGCTTGTATGTCAGTTAAAATGCTATTACTTTTGCATCCACTTTATAAGTAACAGGGCAGTTGTAAGCCTTTGGTTTATTGTGTCACAGTTTATGTTTGTTAAAGTTTACATGCAGTTAAAGTGTATTACTGTTAATACACCATACCTTAGCTTTCCCATATCATTCATAGGCTATATATTCATAGGCTATATATGTACATGTATAATTGACCCTTTGCACGTGACGTCACGTTCCACTCGCACAAGATATGGACGCCATGACGGATGGCAAAAGAACACTGGACTCAATAGAAAGACAAGGAGGCTCGTTATTGTTCCTGACATTTTGTGGTTTTCTATCTGTTTTAACTTCGTAGCCGTCTTCTGTCCTTCTCAAAGGGAATTCTGTAAAAGGCTAGATCAGGTTTGCAGTCTTGTCTGTTGGTACACTGCACGGCACAGCAGGAAATACCCATTTTAACAACATAAAATTAAGTTAAAACCGATAGAAAACCACAAAATGTCAGGAACAATAACGAGCCTCCTTGTCTTTCTATTGAGTCCAGTGTTCTTTTGCCGTCCGTCGTGGCGTCGCCTCCCGCGTCACGTGATCATTGTGACGTGTCTGCAAAGGGTCAATATATATATATATATGTATATATATATATATATATATATATATATATGTATATATATATATATATATATATATATATATATATATATATATATATATATATATCGATATATATATATATATATATGGTTATTTACAGAAGAGTGGAAAAGGACGTATACTTTTAAGTGTGTTAATGTTATGGTGCAGAAATGTGTCATCAAACCCGTAAATAAATTAGCTTTATTGTATTTCTGGTTCCTTGTCTTTAGGAAAATGCTTTTTTTGGGTTTGGGGTTTTGTTTTACTTTGATAAGGTCTGTGGTGAACATAAGCTTTAGAGATTTTCATGCTTTGTTCTATGGCATAAAATACATTAGTTAAATAACCACATTCAAACTAAAAAGTGTTCACGTGTCTTACAAAAGGTGGTTGCAAGCACTGATGTACTCAAGTGTCCTCTAGGTGCCCTGCCAGAGAGAAAACGTGATAAAGTGCTCTCTTGGGGGCTTGTGGACAAAACGTGGTGAAGTGCAGCAGTCATATTTACATAATAAAAACAAAATTAAATCAAAAACACATTTTGTAATTATTTCACTATAAATTTGTCACAACTTTCTGCACACTGGTACCCCAATGCATACAGCTGGTGCCATTTTTTTTTTTTTTTTGCCCTTGCCCCTTAAACATCCCAAGTCTGCCACTGAATGCAAGTGTCTAAATGAGACTACAGAGGTTGTTTTAAGCGTTAAGCATTTTCACGCCAAACACGGAGACTCATCTACTCACTAGTCCATCTTAACAGGCGGACTTCAGTTGCAAATAATTTCCAACTTTAACCCCTTGATTTCACTGGGCACATTTCTCCCCAATAGCACACATACTTCTTGCAGACATCGACAGGGGTTACATTGGGAAGACGTAGTGTCGTTCCGTCCTCCACATGGCTTCATATCCCACAGGGAGTGTTCCAGGAGTGGAGCATCATGCATGCCTGATGTTGTTGAGTTGCTGAGATTGGTTTAGTAGTCAATTGTTTCTATATTTGTCTGTTTTAAGTGTGTTTATTGTTAATATTTCTGTAGACCCTCAGTCTGCACTGGGCATTTTATTTTGAAAATTGTCTGGTTGCACGATGTCATTCTGTTGTGTGACTTTCTGTCTGACTCGATTTCCTCTGTGCAGATTGCGGCTACAGTCCACTTCCATCAAAAATAGACTCGGCATGCTTTTGAGACGCTGCTAAAACATGCTGGAAATTGTCAGATCGATGGACTTATGGACACCCCTTCCTTGCATCATAGCTACATCAGCTTGGTTAAAAAAACACACACAAATGTGGGTACATTTGTAGGTGTGTCAACAATGTATTCTTATATGTGTTCTGTAAAATTACATATTATGACTCATGTACCGTACAGTTTTTTTCACAAAAATACAATCACTTCAACCCTGTGGTACAATACTTTAACATTTCTCATCTGGCAATGCTGTGTGGGCAGAACACAGACCACTTATGAGGTTATGAGGTAATGAATCTCCAAATCAAAGTTTACTGAAATGCTATCCCACTAAGAAAAGATTACACAATGTGTTCACAACCATTTTGTGTTCAGAAAGAACAAAAAAAAAAACTGGTAGGATGGTTTAAAGACTCCTTTGCCATCATGGTATGACACATGCGCTCAGCAGCAGTTCTGTCATCGACACATACATTCTTGTCAAATGTCATTTGTCCAAGCTTAAAGATAGGAGCCCATTTCAGTCTCATTAGTTTCTGTGGTAGCATAGGTCACCAGCTGCTTCTTTATTCAACTGCTTAAAAATCTGTAGGCAATTTCCATAACTCTGCTTTTGCTTGAGTGGAAGTCGAAGGCAGAGAGAAAGAGAGAAAGAGTAAGGAGGGAGAGACAGAGGGAATCACACAAAGTGAATAAAGGCAAAATGAAAACAATAAATCTAAATGCAGAGCCGGAGTGTGATATCGCGTTGATTCCCCGCTATTCAGAGGCAAATAACTGTTGGTGTTTTCTATTGATCTTAGAGAGAGAAGTGGTGTCTGCTGCTTGTTTTATTCAGCTGGACTCAAAGAGAGAGAGAGAGAGATTGTCAGACAGAAAGGAAAACGAAAGACTTCATTGTTTCAAAAGAGTTGTGAGACTTTTGATAGCTACAATGTTAATTACGCCCAGAGACGCTTACTTCTACCATTTTGGTAATTTCTTCCCTCCACAAGGAAATGTAAAGTAATTACAATTCCTAGTGAACAGTGTGTGTGGGAGATGATGGGGGAGATGGTGTGTGCGTGTGCGTGTGTGTGTGTGCGTGCACATTGTGTGATGGTACGTACGTGTGCATTTCACAAGAACGTGCACACACGCTTCGCAATTAATTTCTGTGATTTCCTACCAGTCCTTTTACAGGCTTTTTAAATGTCATCTGCTGCTGCTGATGATTGACATGCAAATTTGTGGCTGGCAGAGGGGCTAAATGGGAAGGCAGGTTGAGTGAACCAGATAAGGGCATTGTTTGCCAGCTATAGGCTTAGGGAGGCAGAGCAGGGGTTCATTGGGTTTAAGGAGGAGGTTAACCCCTGCTATGCCACCCACAAAGCATTGGGGTTAGACACATCACACTGACTATTGGCTTCGAAATGTTGAGCCCACCACTTATGATAGGGGTTCCTCACAGTTATGGTAAACAGCCTCAGTGGTGGCAGTCTCTTAAACCTGCAATTCAAAACTTGCGCATGCCTGAAAGGAACCTGTCTGTCCGCCCATTTTCTTCCGCTTATCCATGGTCAGGTCACGGTGGCAGCAGGCTTAGCAGGATATTCCAGACATCCCTTCCCAGGCCAGATTAGATATGTAATCCCTCCAGTGAGCTCTGGGTCTGCCCTGACATCTTCCAGTTGGGCATGCCTGAAAAACCTCCAAAGGCAGGCACCAGGGGACGTCTTAATCAGACGCCCACACCACCTCAGCTGGCTACTTTCTACATGGAGAAGCAGAACCTTCCTCCAGATGTCTGAGCTCCTCACCCTAACGCTAAGGCTGAGCCTAGCCACCTGACAGAGGTAACTCATTTCGGCCACCTGTATCCAGGATCTCATTATTTTGATCCCTACACAGAGCTTATGACCATACCCAGTGAGCAAAAAGTGGTTTAGATCACGTCTTTTAGACATCATTTATGGACATCCAAGACGTCTAAAAGACGTCCTCTGGGGAGCCAGAATGAAAGTTTTTTATACGTCTTTTCTTTTTCTTTTAATGCATTTATGCTGAATTTACTAAACGTAATTATGTTGAATTTACTAAACGTAATTATGTTGAATTTACTAAACACAATTGTGTTGAATTTACTATACACAATTATGTTGAATTTACTATACACAGTTATGATGAATATATTAAATACAAATGAGTCGTATTTATGTTGTAGGGTTTTGTTGATTGTACTTGTTAATGTGAGCAATTCAAATAAATATCACTTCAGTCAATTCACTTCACCTGACTTTAATAACACGGGGCAAAAACCCCAAGAAGTAAAGCTTGACATTTACTGACTTTTCTGAACAGCCTTGCAACCAAGTGAGGCATTTTCAGGATGACAGGAAAACAATTTGTAAACAAAACTGTACACTATACTATTTGGTGCTTAGTAAAAAAGAAAATTCAATAAAAAGTAAGACAATGTACAAATAATGACTTGTCAAACTACAAAAGCTGACAATACTTTTGGTTACTTTAAAGTGCACTAGTCCCATGCCTAAAAATAACTTGGTCTTTAACATGTCATATATTGGTGGAAAAACTTCTCTAACAATTACTAGAGCCCGAGGTGATGTCTCCAAATTGTTTTTTTGCACCCAACCACCTAAAACCCTAAAGATATTACATCAACAAAGAAAAACAGAACATCGCCACATTCTCACAACTGAGAAATAGCAAATATTTGGCACATTTGAGAGATGACTTCTCTGCAGCAACTTTGATTTACTTAACTATTAGAGTTAAAAAGAAAACAACAAAAAAAAGCCCTTTTGAATGTGATAATGCTCAAGATATTAACCAAACAACTTTGCAAGTACTAGTAACCCCCATTGCACCAGTTATTTCTATGATAACAGCTTCCAAGTGTTTAACTGCAGTCCACGCACACCTCCAGTGGTCACTCTTCTGAGCTTGGCCAGGTCATCTTCTGGGGGAGAGACAGATGGCCAGGTGTTTGATGATTATCAATATTGTTGAAAAGTCCAAATGTACTCAGTCTGTACAGTAGTTCACTGAACCTAACCCAAGGTTCACAGTCTTGTGAACTGCAGGTGGGCTTACTCATGTAATCTGTTTTTAAGGACCTGCACCTTTGTGGAAAGTCTGTTGCCATCCAACTCCATCAACACTTTCTGAAGAAATTCAAATGTGTGTCTCAGGTCCTTGGGGTAGCTCAGGTTTAAACTGTAGATCAGGCCAAGCAGGACTGCACACCCATTTGCCACATCTCTCAGATCTTGAAGCACTTCAACTCCCTCGATTATGACGCCAACATCCTCAGGCAGGTCTGTGGGCTCTGCTCCCTCATGTCGGATAACGTAGATTCCCACGACCATTTCCTCTATTCCTCTCCTTGCATCAGGATCAACATCCTCAAAATGGGATTAGAACATAGTATTAATGAAAATCTGTTTGAGAACTGGGCTTAGCACATGTCATGTTCAGTATCAGTTAATCTTATTTTCAATTCATCTGATTTTCTCAATTGATTGTCTATTAATTGTCACACAATAGTAAAAGATACCCATAACAATTTCCCAAAGTGTCTTAAGTTTTTTGTTTTGTCCAACTAACAGTCCAAAACCCAAAGATGCTCAATAAGTATGATTTAAAAGTAGAAAAATCCTTATATTTGAGAGGCTGGAACTAAATAATTGTTTGGCATGTTGGTTAAAAATAACTACCAAACTACCAAAATAGTTGCCAATTACTTTGACCAATTGACAAATCCAATGAATGAAGTCATTGTTTCAGCTCTTAATTAGAAAACTAACTACTAACTATTAAACTTGCATTCTCATCATTGGCCAAATCAATCAGCACAACATGCAAATACACTTGATGTTAAGTGATGAGTAACTGACCAAAAAAGTGGCAAGGCCACAAATACCAAAAAGAAATCCCATTACAGAAACTCCAAAGATATATTTGTGCTAATTTAGACACAGTGATACCATTACATAGATTGTCAACCAGAGAACACTGACAAGTTCATTTTCACATGGCAAATGTCCCATTCAGAACACATCTTGGTCAAACTTCATTATAATAAAAAAATGATAAGGGATATTTGTCAATAAAGTTTGGTTATGTTATGATTTATGTAAAGAAATATATGCAAATATTGGCTGATATTGCCAGATTAAAAAAAATATTTGTTGAGATATGGTTCATACTGTATGTTGCAACTTACCAAGTAGTCCTTTATGAAGCTTTCGGGATTTTCATTTAGGTACACACAAAGTGCTTTGAGGACACATTCTCGTCGTGTTTCAACAGTGGGATTCTGTGGGAGACAAACAAACTTTCACAATCTACACATAATACAAAGTATGCCATGTTCCCATTACCCATACACAATTTTTGGCGAGGTAAAGAAACAGGATCAGGGAGGAAAAGCCAAACGTGGGCAGAGAGGTAAAACAGTGAGAGACGGGCAGAGATTTATAGAGATATGCATGATAGAAAGAGTAATTAATATGGTGACACAGGGGCAAGTGCCCAAACTACACCATTTATTATAACTACCTACCTTGTCCATGGCTGCCATGATCAGGCAAATTTTGTGTCCTGCTCTTCCCCCCTTCTGTCTGAACACCTTCATCAACTGGTCCGAGTAGTGATCCAGTTGGGACATGAATGTGGACAGCAGCGGATGATGGTGATGCGGGTGAATTCTGCATTTACTTTAAACACATCGAGAGTGATACAAAATTAAACTTCAAGCTGAAAAGCAGTGTTATACAGAACTGTTGCACCTGTAATTATACCCATCATTGGTGTCATAATCTACTGACACACCCTGCATCACTGCAGCAAGAAAAGGACTTCATCCATTGGGGTAAACAAAACAAGACTTTCAGCTGAGGTTATTCATTGATAAATGTACAACTATCACAATCTAAATACACAGAAAGGATTAATACTACATTACCTCGCTCTCAGAAAACAGAGCTGGCCATCTGTTTCGGAACTCTGTGATAAAGGGCATGTCCTGAATGATTTCCTGTCTTCTATAGGCAAAGGTTCTTTCCATTTTCGTTTTGATCAGTTGTTGGTTCTTCTTCTTCACCTCCAATAAAAGTTCTTCCTCAAGACTTTCTTCAGTTTTGCCTGCAGGATAATCAGGACAGTAATTGACTTCAGCTTTCCGTGGCTTCTTCACCTGGTTTGGACCTTGGTTCATGGTACCACACTTTTCTTTCATAGCATTTATGCTCATCTCTGGGCAGCCAATGTTCCTCAGTCTAGTGCGGTAGTTGGCCATTTTGTACTTCAAGCTTATTTTCCACCCAAAGTAACCAGAGACTGAGCCACACCATCAAACTCTGCACTTGAAGGATACACTTTGTATTTGATTATTTCTGATGCCAAACCATCTAGGATATCTGACTTCAGTTTGGTACTTGGACTCAGAAGAGTGCCACTGTTGTGAAAGGCATGACTGGCCTTCTGTAACTGAACCTCTACCTCAAAACTGAACTGAGGTATTGGGAAGGTTTGGGGCCATTGCTGTGATCTAAGGGATGACCCTGAAGATGTAGATGCGGGGGAGGAAAGTATTTCTGTATCTGCTGTTGATGAAAAGGAAGAACCATCATCAGATTCTTGAAGTGGAGCAGTACAGTGAGGGCTAGTGCCTGACCCATCTGGAAATTGTGCTCTTGTCTTTGAGTTCTGAAGTACATGACAAGTTCACAAAATCATTGTCAAATTCAATGTCTCTGTACTGCAGTCTGAAATTTCCTGACAAGCCAAGGTGTCTTGTAATCTCTCCTTTAAGGTCCTCTACTGAATCTGGTATTCCAGTGGGACGAGTCAATGTGGATGCGTTGTCTAATCAAAGTATGACTCTTAGGGTTGCAGTCATCTTGTATTCAATCTGAGAAGAAAAACATTAAGAGATTTCTTTAAGAATAGTGGGTAATTATAAGGGCTCTGGTGATCACATATTATTCCTGCAATGAGTCAAAGCTTTACACTCTACAAAACAATGTATACATAAAATGTCCCAAAATACTTAATTTTGTCTTAACGGTGTACATGTAACATTGTAGCATTGTCTTAAAAAGTTACTGAGAACCTACTTTCTCAACCAGTTTCTTACTGCAAGTAATGTGACCCTACATAGGCCTAAACATTTTTCTGCCAAAGTTAGAACAGTTTTAATTATTAAGTCAAATTTCTGTCTGTGCTGTTTTATCTGTGTTCTTCTCACTGGTCTGAAATAGGCAGGATCCGATGGAAAAATGTGATGAGACATACTTCCTGGCACCAAGCAATATCTGAATTAACATCTGCTAACAGTTGTTGGGTTGTTTGTGGACGTGATTTGATTGACAGTGACCAGGCAACATCAGCGCAGCGAGTTTCAGCGCTAAACACGTTATGATTAATAACAGAATATTTTTCCCCAAACTTAACATTTGATTGTTTATTTAGTCATGAAAATGTAACGTCAGAATTACTTTCAGGGACTAACCAAGCTTTCAGGGACTTTAAAACTAAAAAAAAAAAAAAATTGTGATCATTTTGTTAGTAATTTCTTTCAATTCCAAGTTATGGTTTATTTGGGTTTCAGATTAAGCAATTCAGCATTTGCAGTAGTGTTTGTTTACACACTTATTGAGTATTGATAATTGACAAATTACAAAACTGTCATTTTAAGGTTAAAAATTAACAGATTACCTGTCACATGTACAAATCTTTTTAAGGACACCATTCATATGGCTCCAACTTTGTAGTCAGCCAAAGGGTATTGGTCAGCAAGCTCCTTCAAATCAACCAACGCCAGCTCTCTTGTGGGTTGCAACTCGTAGGCTCGGTAGTGCTCCCTATACCATGAGCACAATTTTCTGATGATGAGACTCAAACCATCTTGTAGAATACATAGCTGAATTATTTCTGAGAATTCTGGCAGACCCCCACATGATCCATGCACGACTATCATGCCCTTTTTGTAGTTAATGCCATTAATGGTGACACTATGGGCAAGGTTTACAGCAGTGACTTCAGGGTACTTCTGAGTGAGGATATTCACAACATCCTCATTTAGGACATTGGGAGTCGTGCTATGCAGGGTTGAGGTGAAGTCTGAACAAGTGAGTCTTGAGTCTTTTGTGGAAGATGGGGAGCGATTCTGCTGTCCTGACATTGGTCGGGAGTTCGTTCCACCAATGGGGCGCCAGAACACAGAAGAGTCGCGACTTCGCTGAGTGGCCTTTGTTTGCTCTCAGCGATGGCCGTACCAGCCAGCCAGCTGATGTAGTAGAGCGAAGTGCTTGCGTTGGGGCGTGTGGTCTGACCAGTGTTTGGAGGGAGATGGGTGTAGTTCCGTTGACGGCCTTGAAGGCCAGCACCGTGGTCTTGAATCTGATGCGGGCTGCAACAGGAAGCCAGTGGAGGTCATGGAGGAGGGGGGTCACATGAGAGAATTTGGGTAGACTGAAAACAAGGCGTGCTGCAGCGTTCTGGATACGTTGCAAGGGTTTAGTCACAGAGGCTGGGAGTCCAGCCAAGAGAGAGTTGCAGTAGTCCAGGCGGGAAATGACCAGCGATTGGACCAGGAGTTGCGTTGTGTCCTTTGTGAGGAAAGACCGGATCCTGTGGATGTTGTAGAGGGCAAATCTGCAGGATCGGGCCACCGCGGTGATGTTGGAAGTGCAGGATAGTCCGTCGTCGAGGATCACACCCAGGTTTCTCGCAGTCGATGAAGGCGATACCGTGACGTTCTTGACAGTGACTGCCAGGTCCATGTGAGGGCAGTCTTTCCCCAGGATGAAGAGGAGTTCAGCCTTGAGGGACGTCAGTTTCCAGGGAGCAGGGTTTGGACAAAGAGCCATTCCACGTGACCCGAAAGGTGCGATTTGTCAGGTATGATGCGAACCAGGTTAGAGCAGAGTCAGCAATGCCAAGTTCAGCCAGAGTGGAGAGGAGGATTTGGTGGTTGACTGTGTCAAACGCAGAGGATAAGTCGAGGAGGATGAGGACTGACGAGTGGGATGAGGCTCTGGTGGCACAGAGCGACTCAGTCACTGTGAGGAGGGCCGTCTCAGTGGAGTGAGCAGTCCTGAAGCCTGACTGATTAGGGTCTAGGAGGTTGTTCTGAGAAAGGTAGGAGGACAGTTGGTTGTAGACGGCATGTTCCAGAGTTTTAGAGAGGAACGAGAGAAGAGATACAGGTCTGTAGTATCGGATGTCAGCCGAGTCAAGGGTGGGTTTCTTTAGGAGTGGCTTTACTGTAGCTGAAAGGAGCTGGAATATGGCCTGAAGTGAGGGAGGAGTTGATCAGAGTGGTGTGGAAAGGCAGGATGTCGTGCGAGATGTTTTGGAGAAGAGAGGAGGGAATCGGGTCGAGGGAACAGGTAGTGGCACGGTTAGATGTCACTAGCGCGTGAACATCTTCAGAGGAGAGGGGGCTGAAGCAGGTAAGGCTGTCATAGGTGAGGTTTGGGGGAGGTGCTTTCTGGGAGGGCATAGGAGTAAATAAGGAGCTGATGTCATTTACTTTCTCGGTAAAGTAAGTTGCAAAGTCATCAGCAGTGAGGGAGGAGGGAGGGGAAGGGGTGGGAGGGGTGAGGAGCGAAGAGAATATGGAGAATAGTTTCTTGGGGTTGGAGGCAGAGGAGTTGATCTTTGACAGGTAGAAGGCAGATTTGGGTTAGGGGTTAGGGTTAGGGGGTTACCCTTGCTGCTCCAAGGTCACTATATCATGCAAAAGAGGCTCAAATATTTTCTTATAGCCAAATGCTTTGACATAATCACTTTTGCACAACAATGCTAGGTAAATTGAGGACAAGGCTGAGCTACTACCAGGATGTAAATTACCTAAAATCCAGTAAACTGCACAAAGTTTGTGTTTCTTCCTTGACGTTCCCAAGGGATTACACACTTCAAAGTCGTCATATATACAAGCACAGGGAGATTCTTAAATCGTAACCTGAAAGAAACAGATTGTTCTTGTAGTGTTCAACATCCTGAAAAGACAAATACTGCTGTTGATTTACAGAACAGGCTGTATGACTATCAACAACCTTATCAACTACATCATTACGCCTGAGTAGTTGTTGTAGAGACTTGAGTAAGGGGACATATTGAAAGGTTTTGTTGGACCTTGCATCAAGTACATATTCAACAGGTTCCACAACCTTAAAATGCTCCTTGTAGTATTGTTTACATTTGAAAGCTGAAGCTAGTGGACCATCCTTAGCTATCGCTTTTACCAAGGGATTATGAATAGAAATAGCAATGCTCAGCTCATCCATTATTAACTGATCAACAAGAAGGTCATGCTTTTTGAAAATATCAAATGCTGTACTGTTCGATATGGGCACTACAGCAGAGGTGAAAATAAAGTGCAATTCTTCTAGGAACTCATCAATTGTTGAGCTTGGTACATGTGAGTAAATCTCCAATTTCAGAAGAACAGATGCCAATTTTTTAATAATTGTGTCTTGCAGGTTCTCATTTTCTACATCTGTTTCAATTAAATTGCGAGAATCTAGACCTGAACCAATTTCTGCAAGATCAGTGGGAGGTTCTTCAGATGAGTGATCCTCATTTATATCACTACTTTTCAGTACTCCAACTTTAAAGTCTTTTACTGTGCAAGTGCCATGCTTCCTGCTCTTATGAGATTTGAAAGTAGCATATATATTAGTTTGAAACGAACAATTCTTAAACATACAAGTGACAGTTTCATAGCGCTTCAAGTGGGTGTTGATATGAGAAAAGTACTCTCTACTAGATGATATGAGACTTCCTGGACACAAAAAGCATGTAAATGTTACAAGCTCTGCACTTATTGCGGGTAAAACATCAACATGACATCCACTTTAATGAGTTTTAAGAGCATTCCACGTTTTGAATGAGCATGGGCAGTCATAGTTTGTGCATGGAAATGAGTGTCTCTGACCAAAATGGCCGTGTTTTAATTTATAGTGCTTCAGTAATTGGTACCTCGTAGATACAGTTTCAGCACACTGTTTGCATCTCCACATTAATGACCTAAAGAAAGAGGTAAGTGTAAATAATCAATATTGATTGCTAATTCTAAATTACAGCTATTGTTGCATTTGTACATTTCTGAGGCAATTGTTACTCTGTGTCCTAACATATCTAAAGCAATCACAAGTAATGAACTTAATAAGACAAGTGAGAGATACTTACCACTACTGTTGAGCCGCTGGCTTTGCATACATTAACTGAGCCACTCCCTGACACCACTTGGAAATCTAGAATTCAGTTGATCACACAATGGCAAAAATATTTTTCCTAGAATGTAAGACCAGAATATGGAATTTTAGTGTTACAGTAATAAGATATAGCTTATAAACTTGCCAATAAATAATTCTACTTCCTTACACCATTTTCACCTGATGCAATTGTTGAATTTTAAAATTGAATCTTTATTAAAATTCAGTTTAAGTTTTTTATTCCACTATCTTTACATGTCTGCCTTATCTTATTCCATCTCCCAATGAATTTGATTCCTACTTTAATGTTTAGGCTACTGTTTCTTTATCATACACCTTGTAAACAAGAGGGCAACTATGTGGTATTTAAGAAGACCAACACACGATAAATACTTTACAAACATAACACACAATGTCACACTAAAATCAAACCAAAATAATAAAAGCAAAAAATAACCTATATCATCACAACATATATCAGCAGGCCTAACACCCTAAATTAGTAACACAGCATTCAAAGATATAAAGAAAGGAAATGCTTGATCCTACTTCATGTATACAAATTAATACAATTATTTTATGATATACTTGACAAAACAAGACAAACATTTCGAATTCAATACTTAATAGGTTAAATACAAACTTATTACCAGCCTTCCACTTCAATAAACCTTTCCCACCTTTCTAAATGATTTAATCTCACCATTTGTATTTGCAATATATCCTTCCAGAATAAAGTGACAGATAGTTGAAAGCACAGCTTCATTGCATTACACATATTTTGATATTTTCTAACTGCCAGCCACATCAGCAAACACCGTGCGTTTTGTATGATATGTCGGCCCGACGTAGAGCACGGTAGTCTGAACCAAATCGGCAAACTTTATTACTCTTTACAACATTAACAAGGGTTGCCTAGCCGCAAACTTACTCATTTTACAGCTAAAAAAATAATAAACGTTACATGTACCTCAAATTAGTAATGTTACTTAAATACAGTACTTGAGTAAATGTACGTAGTTACATTCCACCACTGGACATGTCTGCCTCTGCAACCAGGCTGCACTTGGCCATGCGGGTTAAACTAAGCTAACATTACCAACCAAATCAAGCTAAAATCATTAACAACAGAACTATTAAACCTCCTACAGATATAGCTTGAAATTCGCCCCTCTTTTTTTGACAGACTCTAACACTTTCAAGACAAACCTAAACAAGGTCACATCATTTAATTGTTTGTGTTAAGCTAGTGATACACAGATTTTCAAATCTAACATCAAAGTATACGACCGATGATTTTTTACTTTTGTACGGTCGGTCTTATACTATGATGAGTAAGTCAAAAATACTCATCATAGTATACGACCGACTGTACAAAATTCAAAAATACTCATCATCTGATATAGTTCATGGACTGTTTTGATTAATATTGTTTAATAATTAATGTACTTACTAGAAAATCGAAGGATGGCAATGCATTTAAGAGAAAGCATTCATAAGGCGGCTGCAGTCAGAACTCCTCAAAATTGCACCTCTTCCAAGGCGTCCTCAGCCACACTGCGCATGTGCAAGAAAGTACGGAAAGCACATTGGGACAATCTTTATTCAATTCAACACCTGCAGTGTATTTTAAATAGCTTGATTACATGGATTCAATTCAGCACAATTTTGTAATCCCAAAACCTTTTACTATTATATTATTGCAATGAAACTCTCTTGATTGAATTGTCAAAAGTGCAATTATTCAGTAGTTTCACCTTAAAAAAATGATGTAATGCAAACAACATCAGTGTTTCACTTCTTAGAGTGTATTGGTTGTTCCTAATCAGCAGTAGGTGATTTGTTAATTTTTAACAGGGGGGATGGCTCAATGGGAGCACCACCCTGCCCCGACACACCTATGTACACCTCCAAAAGGACATTGTTGACGCCTTAACCATAACTGTGACATTTCTAATTCTACAATTCCACTTGATCCAGTTATCTTCCTTCTCTCCCTACTACAATTGTCTTTTCATAACTGTATTAAAGTAACAAGTAAATACCCTTTTAAATTGTATGCAGGCAGGGTTTTCTCATGTTTCTCACAATACACTACAAGCAGGGTCATTTTAAGTTACATGACCCCTTGGAATTTTTTACCATCTAAATTCCTTGAAGGACACACATTGAACATTGTGCAAAATAGTAGAGCTTGACCGATTCATCGGTAGGCCAATTTTATCGGCCAATATTAGCCTCTCACAGATATATCAGTATCGGTGTATATATTGTCCAATATGCACCGATATGAAAACCTTATATTTAAAAACTATAATGCAGAAAAACATGCTTGGGATAATTTAAAATTGGTGTAATGACATAGTTTGTCCAGCAGAGCGCGCTTCAACTAATAAAACAGCTGGTGTCAGGAAATGTAACAGCTACCTCACTAATGGTTAACTATAAACCAGCACAAAAATGACAATTACCAACATAACATAAGCCACCATGTTCTGAACAGACACACTAAAAACACTTACAAAAAGTAACATTTTAGTTTTAGAACAAGCAAACTTGTTGTGCTCCTCCTCACGAGAGACGCGCTGGGAATCCACCGGAAGCTGCTCTATGACGTCGCGTCTGCTACAGGTTTTGTTCCGCCCTCCGCACGGCATCATACCATGAATGTATAAAGAGAACCCAGCGGGAACGTTTCAGAACCGAGCCTTTGGCCTGCCCGATATTGTTGACTTGCTCAGATTTTGTTGATCTGGTAATTTTTCGTTTTTATACAATCGAAAGTCTGCACAGGGTGTTTTATTTTGAAAATTGACCGGATGCTCTATGCCGTTCCTGTGTCTCTGACTTCCTGCCGACGCGATCTGCTCTGTGCAGCTTGTTGCGGCTTCCACTGTGCGCCGTCGATCGCGGCCGCTTGTGATTTGTAACACACTTTCTGCTACTAGCGGATGGAGAGTGATGGCAGGCTAACAAGGGGGATGCTTTTTGGTAATTTTGCTAACAAGTGGGACGGCATCCCCCCTCATCCCCCCTCAAATCGCCTACTGCTAATCAGCCAGACTGCTATCACCTGGAAAGGTAGGAGACCAAGCATCAGCCACAGTGGCACATCCTGGCCAGCAGAGGGGGAGCATGTGACACCCCCACATTAAGATACTGAGCAATGGTCCTGAGAGAAAGAGAGAAAAAAAAAAAAAGATTAACGCAAATTATACAGTCATCTCAAGAGACGTTGTTCAGTTAAGAGGCAGGCTACAAGCGCAACAGCGCGTTAGCCAGAACATTACCCCTGCCACTGATTTGTCCGACGACCACATTGAAAGCCAGCAGATGTGAACTCCAACTCATCAAGCGTCTATTTTTGTTACGCATTCTATCCAGAAAAACGAGGGGATTATGATCCGTATAAACGATCACAGGAACACTAGAGGAGCCGATATAAATTTCAAAACGTTCCATAACACGCCATAACAAGCGCCAATGCTTGTACATCCAGGTACATCCAGCTTTTTTCCCAGTTTGTTGACCAAAGCTACTGGTTTTGTATTTCGCTTTTTCAACACCGGACAGTTTGCCACAATATAACCCGTGTTTTTAAAATAGTAGCACATTACATTATCTGTCCCCTTCTCACGGTCCCTCTCACCCTCTCGGCTCTTACTATCAGGATCTACAGGCCATTTTCCTTCACCAACCTCAGTCTTATTGAAAGGCCGATCCAAAAACACAGTCTTGTGAGTCAGGACATATTCGTCCACTAATACCACGGCTTTAAATATGACACCCTCTCCGGGAGGCAGCTTTTAAATTACTCCATCAGCACCAACTGTTTCAACTGCTCACAATTCCCTGCTTCAGTAGCTGTGCACCAGCGATCAAACAGAGCCATCTTCTCCCGAGCAAATTCCCATCTGATGTTCTTGTTTCCTCAATCTACGGAACTTTTGACGGTAAGCTTCCGGTACCAGCTCTTAAGCTTTAAGCACCGAAGCTTTTACTTTGTCAAAATCTTGACAGTCATCCGCTGGAAGTAACAAGTAAACCCTCTGCGCTTTACCGGTCATGACACTCTGTAACAACAGCATCCAGTTTTTTCGGCCATTTAAGCGTAGAAGCCACTCGCTCAAACAAGACGAAATATTGATCAACTTCCCCTTCATTAAAAGAAGGAACTAAATGGATGTTTTTGCTCACGTCAAAATCTGCAGACTTTGCGGCAGCTTGAGAGGCCACACCAAACTCTAACTCGCGCAACCGAAACTCAAGCTTTTTAGTTTCCAGGTCATTCTGCAGCTGCGGCTCTTTCTCCTTCAAGGACAGCTGCTGCAGCTCAACCTCTAACTCTTTAAGTCTCACCGCTTCATTCACAGACTGATTCGACTGCTCAAGAAAGAGTACTCTGAAACTGCGGCAAGATACCCTTATCTACCAAGGCAGCATACACCTTTGCCTTAATAGCCTGCTACCTGTATTGTCTCGACACAGCTACCTCATAATGATCGGTTATATTGGTACATTATCCTTGTTGCACAAATGGAATACCTCAAGAGTAGGAGCGTCAACAAACTCAACCAACTTAAACTCCCTCTCAAAGGTAACAACACACAGCCTATGGCACAAAAACCCTGTTGCCTTAAACAGCAACTCACTGCAACCTCAGTACCAAAAGCCCTGCAACAACCACTACTACAAAGTAACCAACAAAACTGTGTCCTCAAAGTTACCCAAACCCCACAAGAGTAACACACAGTACAACTGGCTACTAACAAATTGACATCCAAACTACAGGCTACCCAGGCTTACTGCCACGAAGCCAACATCTAGAGGGTACACAAAACCTACCTTTTTGTTAGTTAGGACAAGCCCCCAATTTATGTTACGACCCCCTACAGGAGGTACTCCATATGAGGTCTAACACAAGACAATCAAACAAATTGCAGTTTAAAGGAAGATAAATGTATTAATTGAACAACAATCAATCAAAGGGAAAACCCCCTAAACAATCAAACAAACAAACAAACTGATGGGCTGGCCAAAATAAACAGAAGAAGGGCAGCCTCCCAGACCAACCCACCAGGGCCGTCAGAGCTGGGGGCTAATCCTCTACCCTAACACAAAAATGGAAACAAAGCCATGAAAACTAGACTACTGCACCCATCAGACAAGCATAAAACAAAACATAATACCCCAGTATTATACAATATTACCTGGAAAGGCAGGAGACCAAGCGTCAGCCACTGTGGCACATCCGGTCCAGCAGAGGGGGAGCATGTAACATACATGCAAGAAAATAAAGTGTATTTCGGTTAACTCTCCTCATCAGTCCAACTGTTACCTAGCCCTCTGGACAATAAGAGCTTTAACTGTCGACTTCAATCCACACACACTAGATCGCCTCGTCTTTATGTTTCTCTCTTCCAATATGTGTCTGCTCTGTAGACTTTCTTTGTCAGCAGACTGTATATAAAGACACACACCTTGCCTTCTGGATTTATTTCCCCCCATGATTCATTTTCACGACAGCAGGTGAGCCTATTGAAACCAACATGGTACCAAATGATGTTGAACAACCAGCATAAGTCAGCCTACATTAAAAAGAAGAGGCCACGTCACAATCAGTGCATTTGAAGTGACGTTGTACCTCTTTCTCTTTGCGTTTCTCTGCAGATCATGTGCAGATGTCAGTAGACAAGTAGAGCGAGGGCAGGTTGCCACAAGTTATTTTTGGACATTATCGCTCTGTTTGAGTGTTTGGAAAACACAGGTGTGTGTCTTCTTTTGCCATAAAATCATCCGCAGTCAAATAATTGTTTAGAATGTTCTTTAGGTGATAAGATTGTGGCTACCAACAGTACAGTATAGACTGTAACAATTAGGAGTGCTCCACTGTTAAGGTGCTTACCAAAGAACCTTAACATTCATGATTTGAGTCTCAGCCGAGGGACGTTTGTTGCACAGCCCACCCTCTCACTCTCCATGTTTCCTGTCCATCGCTTCACTGACTGTCAAATAGAGGCACCATGTCAGAGAAAGGAAAAAAAAATCTAATTAAAATTAAAACCACAATTACATGCCGTAGCTCATGAGGATCAAACTTGACACTGTTTTGACAAAGTAACAGAATTCCAAATCAAACCCAATTAGGAACACAGAGTTTTCAGTGGATTTAGTGTACAGATGTGACTTAATTTAATTCAGTGTAAAAAGTATTAGGTGAAGAAATTCAAACAAAAACCTTGAGAAATGTAAACTGTCAAACTTATTATGTATTAATTTTACTTTCAACAATATGAGGTGATGACTTAAATTAAGAGCTATACTATCTTATGATAAAGTCTTTCAGCTTTTCTGCACAGATAAAAAAAAATCATATGTACTTTTTTTTTTTTTAAGTGACATGACTATCGTTTCAAATACAGGCTATTGGCAAATGCACTCAAAGTGTCATTACCACCGAAAGCCCTTCCTGCATTCTTAAAATGAAATGTCAGTTTGAGTCAGGCTTTCCACATTATGAATGCATGTATACAAGAAGGCAAGTATGCACACACACACACGCAAACAAACAAACACACAAAATACACACATCTATAGAAAACGGCACTCAAAAAAAGAAAAATGTCTTGCACTTTTAGTAAAGCCTAAAAGTGCTGGTTCGATAGCAGATGTTGAGAGTGCAGCTCGGCTAAGAGGCTTTTCATTGATCTGGCTGCCGCATCTTGAAAGAAAGCATAGATATGTTGATGTTGGATTCAAACGGGGAGAGGAGAAAAGGCCGAATAAGCAGAGATGGTAAAAGTAGCATTATCCTGAAGCTGCAGAAGAGAGTAGAAAGCAACAGTAAAATGATGAGTTTGTTCTTGGTTTGTTGTTGGCCTTTAGAGAAGATGTCAGGTCTGTAGTTAATAACACACACACACACACACAAAAATCACCCAATTGTCACCTGTCCAGTGTCTTTGATTCTAAAGGTATCATAAAAGATTTTACTCCAAGACTCCACTAAACCCAACAGCTGGAGGTTAGAGCCAAAAGCTTCAACTATGAAGAGCATTCAGATAACTACTTGACTTGTAGCCTGTTAAGGCTCCAAAAAATTGTGAAGAACTAATTAAAAAAGGTGTTGCAGCTATAAAAGGAACATGAATCTGTCACTGCATGGCCTGTTTCACACTTCTAAAGTTATCCATAAACCATTTCAGTAGATATTTAAGGAGAAATGTGACATTTCCAGGATAGCTGCCATGATTTTAATGTGCAAAGACCAATGACCATGTGGTATGCTTGTCAAGTTAAGGTTAATCTGATATCTTACACGTAAACAAAAATGGATACGATTCTTTCATGAATCAGGTTTTATATGAAAGTTTTCACTCTCTGACCACTTGTCTGACACTGATAAAAAATGGGAAATGCATGTCTGTGACACCATACTGTCCCTGCTTTGTTCTCATGATTAAAACAGTAGCATGTATCGCCTTGAAAGCTCTTTGTTAGGATAATTGTGTCCTGCCTTCAGCTCCATGCTTAGTGCACAGACATGAAATTCATATCCATAATTTCTTATAGTGTTATTATTTATAGTAGTTCTTATTTCTAACTTTCAGCATGAAAGTCCCCATAATGAGAAACTAGTCCTTTAACTCAGGGTTGAACTTCTAATTGTGCATATTTTACACAGCATGTTTCTTATAGTTTAGATTTTCTTTGATACAATTATCTCATGTGAAACTGTAGCCACTGCTGCAGATGAGCAGAGTGCATTAACATGCTAGCAGGGCTGAGAATAGCATGTTTTTCTACCAGTCAATGTGACTGCTGTTAAAATGAGACACGTCTATGTCTAAGATAAAGCATGCACTCAGCAGTCATTTACTGTATAAACTTCTAAATGACGCCTCTGAGAAGTGGCTAATCTCATTACCTTTGTCATTTTAGTTTCCACCCAGTGACTTGGGCTCTAACTCAATCAAATGCCCACTGAGCCTTACCAGATCACAGTGAGCACACACTGGTGTGTCTTACTGCTGAGTTTGATGACACTAGCCCTTTTCACACAGAGACTTCGCATTATCTCTGCAGCGGCGGCTCGCCAATTCTCCGCCTTTATTTGTTCACACAGAACCAAGCAGCTCCGGTGTAAAGCCACACCAGTGTGTCAATTCATACAGCACTCTGGCGCTGCAGATCCAAAAGGCATGATGGTACACGTCATGATGTTGACATCTGTTAATCTAAACATGTACCCGCTGACTGGTTATAATCATATGGATACAGTTATCATGTGTTGTGATTGAGATCCTGACCCACCATGCGTCCTGGAAAGTGACAAAGTTAAGTTTTTCACTCTAAATTACATAATTGCATAATCGCCATCAGTAAACAGGACGCTGTCTGACTCTCTCACTCGCAGGGAGGGATGCTGTTTTCCGGGGGAAATTTCACTGACCGTCGCCTCTGGCTTTTCCATTCACACAGACACCGGCTTGCCACTGCTGTGGCTCTGGTAATACGAGGCGGCTCAGCATCTGCATCTGAAACTTTCACACAGAGGACGATGCGGAGGATTGGCGCATGATTCCCGCACTGAATGGGCAGTGTGAATGGGGCTACTGAATATCAGTCTTATGGGGCATTCATACACATAAAGCATGCTTTGTAGAGGTGTAATTAGTAAAATAAAGTCAGATTTCAAAGTTAGCTTATCACCAAAGTAACTGTCATCTGCTGCTTATTGCTAGTTATCCTTGGCTGTAGGTACTGTTAGCTAATTAGCTCAGTTACCTGTGGAGCCAGTTGGCCCTACTGGCTCACTGGAGTTTGCCTGGATTTCCTCAAATCACTGGGGAGTCACGAAGAGCATCAGAGCTCAGCTCAACTGGACTCATTGAACACGGCTGGACACCAGACTGGGACAGGCCATAGCCTGCGATACCAACAGATGCCTGTTTGAAGACAGGGGATACAGTACAGAGATGATCTACAGTGGTTGCAACAAGGACTATGACTCCAGGTATGAGAAGACATGGCAGACAGGGGCAGGAGAAGCATGAAGCCGCAGAGGAGAGGAGGGAGTCGGACATCAGCAGCGGGTGAAAGATATTTTCACTCATCTCTCAGTGAATTGACCAAACCAGAGGTGATTGTGACTGTTTTGGTGAGTTTAATTTAAGTTCTGTGGTTTCTAAATGTGTTTAACAATCAGTTCACAAGTGAATTAAGCCTGTCTTTGTTTAGTAAAAAGTAAAGATGTCAATTCAGGAGCCTTATGGTTGTATTTTCCTGTAAGATGTAAGAGTATTTCCTTTCTTGACATTTTTTTTAGTTTATTTATTTCTGGTTTACCTCCTTAGATAACTTGAAAAGGGATAAAATGATTTAATTGTGTGGCTCTTCTGGAATTTATAAATGTTATAAGACAGAATGGATCTGATGCCCCAGTGCAGCAAATGACATTTTAATTACAAGGTTAGGCCACTAAATGGCTTCACAGCCCGGCACTCTTCCTGGGGAGTTGAAAACTACTGGATCCATTCACCTCTGGAGGTACAAAGTGGTATTATGAGACAAGATGAGATGGAGCTTGTTGGTTAGCGCGCTGACTTCGATAACTACTTAGCATGCTAACTAGTACTGAGGTTATGTCTTTGATATAGCTTCACTGACATAGCTACTGTTGTTTCTTAACACTGTTGATGATGTTCGTTCGTTTTTTAATGTTTTAAACTAGAATTATTGCCATACCTTACATATTGCTTCTTTAAGATATGAAGCTGATTTCAAATTTGATCTTTGTTATTTGGCTGTTGCCCTAATTATTTAGCTGGCATGTTCAACTCTACTACAACAGTAATATCATTCAATGTATTTCAATAATTATATGTAAAAAATAATGACTAGAGTTATTTGAAGCATTATGCAAATTGAAGCTGGTCAAGACCTGTCAGAGAGAAATTCAATGTGATTGCACGGCAGTGTGAGTGAATTGTAATGAGCAAAGAGTGTATTTTTGCTGAAACTGGGATCTGGAGACACACTGGAGCTAACATCAAGGCCATAGCCAATCATTAACATATTAAATAGTCACATTATGTAACTTTTATGATGATTTAAAGGCATGTAGAATGCAGCCAGAAAAATGTCTGTGGCATGTATTTGCCACTGTTAATGATTTCATGAGTAGCACACATTCTGTTTTCAATAGCGCTGCAATCATCAGAGGCAGAGCACTGGTATCCTCTTTTACTGTAAGACATTTAGAAGTCAATGCCATTTTGTTTATTTATCTCAGCACAAAAAAACATGCACAAATTCAACTCTTATATCATAATTACTTCTTCAGAAACTTTTGAAATGTGACTTGAATCTCAAGGTCTTCTCACCAAGTCGCCCGTGTCCTCCACCTCGTGTGGGCGTCCATTTTTCCTTTGACATCTCCCTTTGGAGTTGTCCGTCTCTCTCTCTGACAGGGTTAATGAGATGGCAGCACAGAGGCCATCCGCCGCTCTACTGTTCCTTATTTATGCTAAATCTTAATGTACTCAGTGTGCCTGGGCATTATTTAACACCATGCCCTTGGGCTGCTGCTGCGTCTTTATTCAATTCACTGAGGTGGCAGGAGGTCAGGGACTGCTCTGAGCTTCTGAGTCACACAGCTAGCAGAGAGAAACACTCCTCCATCTCCTCCTCCTCCTCTGTGCATTCTTGTCTCCCGTCCTCCTCCCTCGTTTCTCACTACGTTTTCTGCCTCTCTTCGTTCAGATAGCTGCTGATAAAGTTTGATTAATGAGGGCAGGCTCCTCGCCAAGAATGAGAACATCTGTCCATGATTTATTCTTTTGTTTTCTTTCATCCAGCTATCTTGGTGTGTGAGTACGTGTGTGTGTGTGTGTGTGTGTGTGTGCGCGCGTGTGTGTATGTGTGTGTGCACGCAGTGAGATGGAGACCACCTGTACCGTTTCCCAGTAGACATCGTTGGGAATATCTCCTAATTTCAATGAGATTCAATATGTGAAAAATAGCGCTTGGTGGAAGTTTTAGACCAAAGTGTGTTTTTTTAATCTGTAGCATTCATGGTGTATTCTAGTAATGTCTTCAATGTTTGTGAACGTCCTTCTTGATCTTTCTCTGCTATAAGTGGGCTGAACTGACTGTAGACTTTTTATCACCATTGTCACAGATCAAATCAGTAGTTTATGGCACAGCTCTACCATGACACACAGTGTGGAAGACCCCGGAAGCCTGAGACACAATTATGACATAATAACTCTGTTGCAGGTACGTGTTTGATGAGTTATTAACCCTCAAAGTGCTCTAGAAAGTTTTTTTTACAGAAGTGAACACAACAGTTTGAACCACTAATGTCTACAATTATGTTTACTACTGGAAGCAGTGAAGTCAAAATGAAACCGTGTAGTGTCAGCTACCTCTGATACTATAAGAATTTTTTGGTTCACACCAAATGCAAAGCAATTTTTTTCTCCACATTACTTTCAGGATTTGACTGTGGATTAGATTTTTGTCACACAAGTATTTATTCACTCAAAACAGCCAGAATGTTTTGCTGTACATTTGCCGTAAGATAGTGACAAACAGCACGCACGCAAGGTGTGTGTGCAAATTTTCCCATTGTATCAATTGCATGATTTGCATTCATTTGTCATTCAGGCCATTTGCATCGCCTTGTGTGTCTTGGCATTAACATTGTATGTAATCACACCTCATGAAATATTTGCCTTCTGTGGGAACACTCCATTAGGGTTATGTGTTAGCATGCTAAAGTCACCATGCTACCACACTCAGTGTTTCAATGCTAACATGCTGATGTTTAGCAGGTTAATTGACTAAATTACTGTCTTCACCATATAATACAATAAAATATTAGACATGGTAAACATGGTCTGAAGTGTCACAACCTTAACATATATTAGGATAAGCCCAAATTTCATCGCAATCCATCCAATAGTTGACTGGTTCAAACTGAGCAAAGTGGTTTACTGACAGACCAACACTGCCACCCCTGGAGCCACACGGCTAGCTTGCTGTCATCATTGCTTAGTAAAGGTACTGAAGGGGCTATCTGTTTTATCTCTTTTAGAACTGATGATGTCATGTATCACTGGATGTAGACTACTACTACAGCTTCCCTTCAGCTTCATGTCCTTCATTGCTTTGTATATTAAGCCACAGCCTATTCAGATGACGATAACATAAATTCTCTTTTGTATTGCTGTTTTGTTTCATGTCGCAGTCGGCCTTGGATCCTAGTCCGTGTGTGCCAACAGGTAATTTGTGAGCATGTTCTTGACAGGCGCTGCATTCAAGCACCTTTGCCTCTCCCTAACAATGCTGAGAATCTCTCCAAGTATACAACTGTTGTACTTTTTCCTCTGCAGTGTCTCGCTGTAAAATTGGCAAATTCCCTGTGCTTTCACTTAAAATGTCCCCTACTGGAAATGAGAGGCATAAATCACTGTGCATGTCTGGCACCAACGTGCCCGCTGTGTCACATCAGCTTGAATTTTTTACAACATGGAAGGAAAGCGGCAGGCCCGTTGACACTTTCCAGCCTGGGAGCTACTGTTAGTCAACCACTCATATCCATTTTTAATGAGCTCTCAGCCATGATATAGTGTAATTTCACCTCCAGGACCCAGTGACGCTATTTACTGTTAACGAGAAACAGCACAGCACCGGCCAAATTCTTCCCGATTGGAGCGTTTATGAAATTCACAGGTTTATGACTTGGACAAGGTGTGTGTGTGTGTGTGTGTGTGTGTGTGTGTGTGTGTGTGTGTATGTGTGTGTATTGTATCTCTTATTGTAGCACTGTGATCCTGGTCTGCCTTTTTTTGTTTAAGCAAACTTAGATATGTTTATGCACAGATGACTTAGAATATCAATCATCTTTGACCAGGATGAGTGAAAGTGGAGAGGGGAGGAGGTGCTTAGTCTTTCCTGCCAAGGAATCCTACTGAAAGAGTTTCCACATTGCAAGAGCTTAGTTTTGTACTGAAAAAGCACCTTTTCTAACCCGGTCTGATATCAAGAGCAGTCAGAGTACAACAATGAATAAAAATGAAAAAAATTCAATGTAGACTTGCTAGGCAAATGTGAGTTTGCTTACTACCAGCCAAATATTGTTTGATTAGTGTGAACACAAGTGTACAGTACCTTGACTACAGTTCATGAGTACTAGCTATTTGTGTTTATGCTATGACTTATCCTGCTGAATATAGCTGCTGCAAAAACGCCTCAAAGCACTTTCTCTCATGGCAATTGAAAGCAAACTGACCAATACATTGGACTTGATCCTACGCATGATTTTGCATGAAGCAAAGCCAGGAAAAAAAGACCATTATATCATTTATTTAGGCTTATAAATATATTTTTAGGTCATGATTTTGTTAAGATTAGAGGTGGCTTAAACTTATCTCTTCTTTGTGGCTGAGTGCACTGTATTTTGTTAATGTGATGTTGGCTTTAATTGAGTGTACCTGTGCTGTAAATCCAACGTTGGTGGGATACAGGTGAATTTATTTCTAGTAAAATAAAGCAAGTGTTCCTGTAACCTTTTTTGAGATGCAGATGAATGTATGTCAGTGAGTCAATCGAAGTCAGAGTACTTGGCCTTTATATAACTGACTTAAACCTTAAACTATTTGTGTATGATTTGTATGGTTAAATAGTTGTGGGACATTGGCTGCACTGTTGGGTCACAATATAGATCGACGAAAAAATGTTACGTGTCATTATTAAAATACATGGCAAATAAGATGAAGTTATTTCATATTGAACTATTCAATATGAATCTGTAAATGGACTGGATTTATATTTACAACACAAGTCAACATTCACAGAGGCAGAGGCTACCATGCAAGGTGCCGACCTGCTCATCAGGACCATAACCATTTGTATGCACAGTTACCTGCAAACCCACCAGAAGCAATTTGGAGTTGATTATCTTCGTAAAGACTGCAGGGGCCGGGGATCGGACCACCAACCCTCCAGTTGGTGGATGACCGCTATATCTCCTGAGCCACTGCCACCCTCTGTTGTTGCACTAAAAAGTCTGAAAATAATAACCTTGACTGTGAGGACATGCCCATAAAAACTAAACGCACAGCAAGTTATTCTACTTTCCTCTGGTGTCAGTACAGCATCCAATTACACTAAGCTATTAAAGGCAAAAACCTATGGGAAGATTGTCTAACTTTGGAATATAAGGCCTTTGGAGCAATAAGATTTCACACCAATGGAACGTTTTTCAGACTATTGGGGTTTCAGAATAATAGGCCGTTGAAAAAATGGGCACTCCCTAAGACAGTAAAAAAAATCAAATTTTTCTGTTTTTACGCAATTTTACTAGTAACTAAGTTATTTGTGACTCTTATGTACCTCGTACTCTCATATAGTTACATCATGATTATCAAGATCTCATAGCAAAGTCATATTTCTTGCTTTCAGATCCGTTGCTGCTTTTTGCTTTCATGCATCTGACAGCTGGCATTTTATCATTGATGCTAACAGCTCTACCTGAGTCAAGTACAAATCACATCTCTTAAGAGCCAACAATGGAGCAGGGCTTTCATAGCTCCAAGGACTTCCTCTCTCTGGTAGCTGCAGCCAGCAGGTAAACACTCCTGTCAGAGAATATGGGATGGACTGTGTGGCACCAAGGGTGTAGGATGGATAGGGGGGGCGGCTGCATAAAGCTCAGGTATGCATTCAGCCTTTGAAAAGGAGTAATACCTTGCACAAAGCATTCCCGAGCAACAACTTGCCGGCATTTACTGAGTAACTCACTCTCACTCATTCTGGCTGTGCTGGCTGCTGCATAACCTTGTGCCACATTGAGAGTGTACCCAAAGCTAAAACATTTAGAGGGTGGGTAGGAGCATGTCGTTAACACTTAAAACATGGAGAAAGGAAAACTTTGAAAGTTTTGGTTTTTGTACCTAGGAAAGACAGAAGAGGGAATACAAACAAAGCTCTCCTTTGCTTTGTAGATGGAGGCAGACTGACATATTGGAAGGGTGGGCAGAGTATGAGTTAATGAAAATGATCGATTATGAGTAATTTGCCAGCCTGCTGTAGACTCTTAACAGACAGAAAAGGGCAGCCTTGCCTAACCATCGATTGGAAAACTAGACTAAGAGTCTCCAGCCATGTATACATGGCTTTGAGTGGCTGTGGCCCAGGAGGTAGAGCAGTGGTCCACCGATTGAAAGGTCAGTGGTTCAATCCCCGGCTCCTGCAGTCTACAAGTTGAATTTCCTTGGGCAAGATACGGAACCCATATTTGATTGTGGTGGCTCTTCCATCGGTGTATGAATATATTGTTATATTGCTCCTGATGAGCAGGTGGTGCCTTGCATGATAGCCTCAGCCAACAGTGTGTGAATGCTGACTTCTGTTGTGAAGTGCTTTAAGTGGTCACTAAGAGTAGAGAGGATGAAACCATTGAACATTGAACTGATGTTGGCGCTAGCTGAAAAGTATCAAAGTCAGTAGAATTCATCCTCTGAGCACAATGAATGTCAGTGTGAGTCATATTAAAAGACTAGAGTCTAAGGCCATGCTGGCAACGTCTTTGAGGCTGCACTCAGGTACCGCAGTGCTTTGAGCTAAATGCTAACATGCTGAGAATGTCAATGCTAAAATGTAGATGCATCAGGTATAATGTTAACCATGATCACCATCTTAGTTTAGCACATTAGCATGGTAAATTTAACAAATAAGCATTAACACAGTTTATTTGCACCTCAACAAATGGAATGGAAAATTTACATTTTTGTCCCTGTCAAATGCAAGAGGATCACCAAAGCCAGCTGAAATCATTCTTTGGGCACCATGAATGCAAATTTCAGATTGCCATCATCAAGGAAATACCACTTAGCCACAAGGTTTCTTATGTTTTGAGCTTTGTAGTTAAGTTTTTTTTCTAAATTTGATGTCCCCACAATTCTCAGCATAAGAAAAGCCTCTATCTGTCATTTGGAGTGCTTTGGAGATATTTAGCTGAAAGAGATTTTACATCCTATAAAGCCGGCATGCAGCAAAGCTCTCATAGTTTTCAAAATAACAGGAATCCCAAAAGCACTTAAAAAAATACATATCTAAATCCTGTTACATTTTTATATAGGTTTCATAGAACAGATGTTTTTGCAAAAAACATGGACAGTATAGTTATTCCTCAAGCTTATAGCACATGTTAAAATCAGCTCAATTATTTCTTCAAGTAAGATAAAAAAATAAAAAATACTGTCATGTTTTATATATCCAATATAACATGAGTCTGCAAACATTCCAGCAGGGTAAGTTGACCTTATCAGATACAGTGTTTTTGGGCTGCCTAATTCAGAACTACTGAGGCAGACAGACTGATGGACACACAGATATTTGGAAACTTCAGAGATGTCCACTGAGGGGGTTGGGGCGAATCTCCTTACGATTACTAGAGTGTATTTTATGACACAAAAGCAAATGCTAAGAAGTTTGTCGGTGAACACACTGCTCTCTGTGGCACACCACCTACGTTTTCTTTAACATTGCCAAATGAAAAGAAAAAAAATCTATGGTGAGAGTTCTTAACTAAATTTTGCTTTCAAATATGGCCTCTACCTTCCCTGACCTCTCCCTCTGCGTGTTTGATGACAACTCGAGTAAAAAGCAGAAACAGTAAAAACGCGATACATACCACAATGTATTTGTTCAGCTAATAAGTTGTTATGAACAAGCTAAAAGGAAAGCTGTGTGTATGTAATATGTTTATCTAAGTTTGCCACACATCTTAAAATTTGGCAAATGATTCTACACTCTGAGCCCCTCCCCTCTGTACAGGCAGTCATTTATCTGCAGGCAGTGAATCACATCAGCATAAGTTTTTTATGCGATTCATATTTTCTTCCTCAAATTTTAGATGTGTTTCCAGTGAGCTATTGAAGATATGCTGCTGTAAACTTTGCATTTGCTATTCTAGAAACAATATTCAGTTAGTCCTGTATTTTTCATTGAATTCTCTTTTGCATTTATTCCTTTTTTAAATGATGATAAACAACCCCTAGTCTTCTTTAGTAATGAAAAATAACTTTTTTTTTTTTTACAATACAATTTTCATTCTATTATTTATGTGTATACATTTCATTTAATTTCATATTCATTTAAGCATATAGCACAGGCCTCGTCACATGGTTATATGATCTATATGAGCTCTCTATTTCACATACCACATTCATAGGAATAACTGTAGTGAAGTGCTGATCAACCAATGGTTGTTGATCATGATGAAGGCCTGAGGGCCAAAATGTCATCAGATTAAAAAGATAAAAAGCAAACACTGCTTCCAGGCTCTCTCCTTTTTTCACAATATATCTGTTTGCGTCCCTGTAACTTCACCATGTTCACGTTCTGTTGACAATGATAACATTAAATCTGGCACGTTTTACTTCATGCCATACACACTAACATTGTCATTGTTACAGAATGTGCAGTAATATTGTTGCTACAACGCCACAAAGCAGACAGATAAGGTGCAGGAGAGTACGAAAAGGATATCAGATATGAAAAGAATGGCTCAGAGCTTGGGGGGGGGGGGGGGTGATGATGGTGAAGGACAGAAGTGGAAGTGAAGAGACGGAGAGGCGAAGATCTAAATCAAAGGCAGCTGAATACAGAGAGAGAGAGACAAGAGACGAGAGGTGGAGACTGACAAAGAGAGAGAGGCAGGGGGGGTGATGGAAGGAAGGAGAGAGAGGGAGGGAGGTGGACAAAGGGAGAGGGATGGTGGGGAGAGGGGGGAGCTGAGGGCTTTATTAAGACGTGTCCTTTCTCTGGCCTCGCTGACTCCTCTGCTAAGCCTCCATCCTCTCTGCTGTTTATTACAAAGACTGGGATAACGGTCAGACCCCCCTCCTTCTTTTGTGTGGACGCAGTGTGTGTGTGTGAGAGAGAGAGAAAGAGAGAAACAACTTTCTCTGTGCCTTTGCTCGATTAAAAAAAAGAGAAGTGAGGCTGATGTGGACTATTCCACTCCTTTCAGTGTTGAATCTTCGGGGTGGTTTTCACTGTGTGAACCTGCCCCTGCTGATATTCATCACAGCTGATGCTGGTGGATGGACTGTGACGTTTCTCTTCTATTGTGCTATCTGACAACCAAGAAAGGCAAGTCTGAGGATGGTGATACAATTTTTTTGTTTAAAACAACTACAAAAGTAATAAAGTGATATAGAGATAACACATTTCACAGGTCCGCAAATGTCATGGTGAGTAGGTTGTAGTTACCAAGCAACATATTTGAAATTTCTTTGAAATCACCCCCAAATGACCAAAATAATTACCTCAGAATTTATAGAAAATTACCCCAACATGATTAAAAAGAAATATTCTGCTATCTACAAGCAGTTAATTAATAGCTGGTTACTTATTTGATACATGTCCAGTGGCTGCTGCTTACGTATTTTAACCATTTACATTCTCACCAATTCAACCATCACCAATCGGGCTCTGTCTCTCTTTCTGTCTCTATCACACGTACACACACACACACACACACACAACATCCGTGCATGTTGAAAATGTATCTGAAAATCGCTGAACTGAAAAAAGAACAATAGTTGAATCTTTTTAATGAACAAACAAATCCAATTCGATGGAGAAAATCCTGAGTCGGGTAGAGCCTTATCATATCAGTGTGATACACTGAATAAAACATATTTATTACTATGGTTTCAACATGGTGCGTCTCCTGAACAGTAAAGCTTCATTCATCATCATCTATATGAGTAAATGCAGATGATGATTCTTGACAGTGACACAGTTAGTTTGTTCACGATTGCCAAGTTTGTAGCTTTGATTGTTGCAATTTTAATGTTGTAAATAAAATGTGTGTCAAGGATTGGTAGATAGTAGGAAGTGGTGACCAGCAGATATTTTTTTCTCTCTTGTCAGCAAGTTTCCTTTAATATTATAATATTATATTTCCTTTAATATTAAAAATATGGTGCACCCCCATATGCATGGATAGTGAGTTTACTGCATCCTTTCGGATTTTAATGGTCAGAGATGCTGGAGGTGTACCTAATGACATCACTGGTATTGTTGTTCCAAAATATAAAGAGTGGTGTTCAAATTAAATGGTGTGAATACATTATTATGAGGCCTTAATAGGCAATAAAGAAATGGAACTTTCAAAATTGGAACTAAGTCTTGCTTCTCAACTATGAATTTGTATTTGTTGGTAACTGTCAACTTATGTTGGCTAACTTTAAAAAAAAATGGACATTTAGGACACTTATTTCCAAAGTTGGACTGACCTGCTGAAAATGTAACAGTTAAAATGTACTTCAATTTACTGACCTGCAGGGCAGAAACAAATTGGAAGTTAAACTGCAACAACTCACCTGAATTTAGTGGCCCACTGAGGGGAAGTCAGACAGAAACTAGTTTGAAATCACTGTAAAATGGCATGATCAGCAGAAGTTAAGCAGAAACCAGTTGGAAGTTTCCTGGAAATGTAGTAAGTGCTTATTCGAAAATAGCAGAAGACTATTATGAAAATTATTATTTAGGGTGATTTGAATATTTTGAGGTAATTATTGTTTTAATTGGAAAATAAATTTCACATAATTTACCTGGTAGTTACTTTCCGTGAAGTTTGCAAATCTGTAAAATGAAGTGAAGTGATATAGATAGAATTTCCTTCAGAACGACAATATTTGGGTGTTTTCTTTGTCAATTTGGGACAATTTTGAGCAATTATTGGAAAGCATCAAACTAATCTTGCAACACGGCATCAAGGTTCTTTGTCACTTCATACACACAAATATCAGAAATGGAGTGTATGTAGTGTATATATAAAACACAATACCACAATGAAATGTATAAAGCAGTGCAAAATATTTTTTCTACAATGTAATCATAACAATATCATGCAATGTACTCAATACTGAACCTGGGTTAAATTATCATGTTCTTGTATTGTTCTTGTGATTCACAAGTGACACTTAATAATTGCTTATTAATTACCTCACATCATGAAACTTTGTACAAGAAGAATCTTATTAACAACAAAGGTTTTGTGTTTTAGACAATTCTGACATGAATGGAGACTGGATCGGATTCACTTGTTTTCTATGTACACACGTCATGTAAATGTACTGCAGAAGAGATTTGGTCCAGGTTAGAAATATGAAGTCTCTGTGATTGTTAGGTGCCTACACTTGATGTAGTATGGGTTGGAGTTAGGACTCACTTGTGAGTTATCAAAAAATAGTATAGTATAGTAAAAAAGTATGAAATATAAATTTGGTTGTGTGTTGTTTGTAGATTTTTTCATGGAATTTTAGAGTAAAATTTTGTTTGGGATGCAGTCAAGGGAAATAACTACTGCTGGCAAACAGTGACATAAAAAGGTTTTATATAGTTGCTCTGTGTAAAAATAACACTGTTTTGTTTAAATCATAATCCTTGGGTAGATCCTTTAATCATGTTTTCTCAGAGTACATTACATCTTACCCACAACTTTTTTTATTCTTTCTTTCTCTTTTTTTCAACACTTCATATCATACAGTTTTTGTGTATCTGCTGAGTCCATTAAGAAATTTTGGTTGTTTGTTATTAAATTAATATAATGACATTAAATTACTAAACAAAATCACAATAGACTTTACAAGCAGATGAGTACTCCAGAACAAGTGCAATAGAGGAATACAAAAGTACTAAAAATTTTCAATTAAAAAGGCAACTGAAGAAACTCACTGAAGTCAAATGGCTTCTCTCTCAGAGATAGTAATTATTGTCATTACTGCTTACGATCCTCTCGAGATCCACTTAATGCTGTATTATGCCTGTTTCGTGTGGTTTCTCATTTATTCAAGTGTTGAATATTTTTTCTCAGCCATGAAAATGCTGTAAAAGTTATTGCTTTAGGAACTGTTTCAGCTTTTATTTATGGGAATTACAAACAAACTAAGTTGCCATTAAAACCTGGATGTGTCCCTGCTCTGTGATGAATATCTGGAGTTAACCCTGGTCATATGTTCAAACATCCAGACCTGATCCTGATCATCTCCTTCCTCTGCTGTTGTTTTCTACATTTCACAGCACCACCAATACCAATACCATGCACACAAGCTGTACAAGTCTTGGCAAGTTTATCTGCTACTTTTAATGACAATCTTGCACTGAAGTTTAAATAGAATCAATTACCCAGGTGAACCATCTCTTCTGCTGTTGTTAAGAGCACACGCACAACGTCCATCAGCAACTTTTGTCACGCACCATGTCATCCGTTCGCAACTGGCCTCCATGGCAACACTGAAAATAACCCCTGTTAACCAATCTGAAAACGTAAGGTGATTATCAGCAGCTGCTTGCCTGCCGACTACCCCACCTCCACCCCTCAGCGCAGCTCACAGTTAAGCCCCGCGAACATCACTTCCCACTAATTAGGTTTGTTTATAAGGGATATTAAGTTTAGGAGGAAGTGCGTAGGTGTAAGTAACCTTCACAAAGTACATACGAGAGAAGGAGACAGAGGCATCCTGCTCACTATTGTATGAAGCATCAACACTGATAAGGAATGAGACGATCTGTGCAAACAGTGGGGGAACTGAGAGCTATTTAAGCACATATACACCCACCAACAACGCCTACAACACATCTCATGAATCCACTGTTTGAGAAAGCTGCTGTCTACTTCATATAGATAAATCTGCATGATGAAAGAGGCAAACAATTAAGAAAGGCAGGCCAACTTTCTGCAGTGTTTTTTTCCTTCTTTTTCTCTCTCTTCTTTCCTTTGTAAAATGGGGTCAATTAAGTAATAATAAGATAACATTGTTGTGTTTACAGGGATGTTAAATGTATTTCTTATCTGTGGATCAAAGTGCACCTTTTCTTCCAGACTTATTGTACAGTGCCAACACATTCTCACTCCCAACTCATCAAATATTGGTCAGTGGAATTTGGCTTTAAACCATGACGCTTTACCTACCCCTCTACCCCTCGTGTGAACCCTAACCCTCTCAAGTTAGCAACAATAAATAATCAATGTGCAGTTAGATCTACAAATCAAAACTTGCTCACAAACATTTAGCATATTATGACATACAGTTTTCCATTTGGTTAGGTTTAGGCACAAAAACTACTGGGTTAGGTTCAGGAAAAGATGATAAAGGATAAAAAAAATTAAATAAAAAAACGGATACTAAAAGACAACACCCACCCCAGCCACTCTTTACCCTGTTGCCCTCTGGAAAAAGATACAAAGTCTTTACTGCCATACCACCAGACTAGACAGCAGTGTCTTTCCTCAGATTTACAATTAAACTAACCTTGAACCTTGAATGTTCCGTAACATAAAAAACACAAGTCTTCTGTATAATTCAACAATACTATAGGTTTACAGTATGGAGCTAAGGGTCTTCAGTATCATTGTATTTTTAGGTCTAAAAAAGACAAAAACTGTGCAACAAACAGTAGAAAGATGACAGGCAATCAAGTGCACCGCCCTTGTGGAAAAAAACTAAAAACTTTGGTACTATCTGTAAATGTGTATACATTTTTAAAAAAAAAATTTTTTTTTTTAAATAAACCAATATCATATTCTGAATCACTTTTCGCATACTTTAAAATAATGGTACTTTAGTGCATTTTCTAGAAATATATTACAAGAAAATATACTTTAAGTTAAACTATGTGTAATATCAACATATTTGTTGATATTTCTAACAATACACTTAAGCCATATCCTAAAAATACACATTTCAGTATCCTGACTAATCCTTAATAATACTGTTTTCATGTATTTAAAGTGATGCATGTATTCAGTGCATTTACTCACTTAAGCTACTTTTAAAAATACTTAGAGTAGTAATTTAGTGTACTTAAAGAAAATATACTTATGTGCACGTCGTTTACAATATACTGACAGTATGCTTTCTTGAAACGTACTTTAATTTTACTTCATTATAGATGTATTTTAGTAGACTTCCAAACAGTGCACTTTAATGTTCGCTCATTTCAAATTGTACAAACACTTTTTTTTAAAATGTATACTAATTTGCAAATACATACAGTGGAAAGTTGATTAGTTTAATGTCCCTTTGTGCAGATGTTTCTCCTTTCAGAAAACGCCATTGCCGCAGCGTTAAAGGAGGGGGAACTGATTTTATCCAGCTGATTTTGCATTAGCTGCAGTGTGCATCAACAACCACCTGGTGGCACATGTGAGCAGTCCAGACTACAGTGAACAAATCAGGGCCCTGAACTTCTCTCTCCTCCCACTGGAACCAGACACGCTGTTTTATTTCCTCATTGACTCAGTCCGTATCAAAGCGTGTGTCAAAAAGCATTAATTAGCAGATTAATGTGTCAGAATCAAAATTCTCTTTGGATATTAGTTTGTTACTCAGGCCTATCTAAAGTTAGGGTTAGTTTATTGCATATAATGTGTAATCATGCACCGGCTCCTTGCCAAGTTGCCACTGGACAAACCTATATTTTGTTAGCCTACAAACTAGATATTGGTGTTGTAAATAGTATAGGCTATAAACAGTCAGCAACATCTAAAATTATCCTCACTTAACGAATAAGCAATTATGTTGTAGCTTCATGATGCTTAACAGTGCGACCACCCGGGCTGCTGGCTGCTGTCCAACCCAGCGCAAACACACAGGTCTCTATGAGAGCTAGCCTGTCATCTCCAGGTAGAACAGTTATTGTAAAACACTTACAGTATGGCTATTTTCATCTTATGTCAAATGCAAACAGCAACAGACAATAAACAAGGCTCAAAATCAATGCGCAAATAAATAAAAAAAATATAGGCCTAAACATTGTGAGTTGGGGCAGGACATCAAAAAGGCTGTTGATCCTACTCTATGTGTCACGGTTCAGCTGTGGTAGTCAGGGTTTTTGTTATAGTTTCTCCCCCTGTCTGTTTGCCCCCTCCTTTCTCCCTCACTTGCTCCTTCCTAGTGTGTGTTTGTGTCCGTGGGCATGACTGCTGCAGCAGAGAGACGCACCTGCATGTCATCATCTCATCAACTCCGGTCCCTTCACTACTCCTGTGCCAGATTTGTTCCATCCTGTATGGTGACTTTACCCGTTCTCTACCCGTGATAGTTTTTGCTATCCGTGTACTTCTAGTGTTGCTATGTTTTTGTGTGCTTTTGCTCCAGTGTTTTTCCCTGTTGGATTTTTGTCTCATGCTCGTGGTTTTTCCCTCCTTCGTGTGCAGAACCCTCAGTGCCCCTCGTCAGCCTGCAGCTCCACCTGCTCACCTGTGTGTTTCACCTCCTCACTTCCAGACCTCTCAGCCTGCCTGCCTGCCCTCCTCTCTCTCAACGGCCCAGCTATTGTTGTAAATAAATACCTTTGAACTGTTCTACTGCCTCTGGTCCCTGCATTCTGGGTCCAGCAAAAACCCCACGTGCTAATTCAATTGTATTTTTTTATTTTATTTTATTTATTCATTTTATTTGTCAGGGACAGTGCATATTGATGAACATTGCTGTAAATATGCCAGAATTAGCCAAGAGGCTAGTTTTCATCTGTTGTCCCTGTCCAGATGTAAAGTGGCATCCTAAAATCAAGACGCAGGTTTAAGACAACAGTTTCTGTATAAAACATAAGATAAAATTAGGACAAAGACATAAACAACAATAAAAGCAGGACAAATACATTAGCAACAATAAGCAGAGCAGAACAAAGTACAACAGAGCAGGGACAGACAATAGCAGCATACATAAGCAGGCACACATATGACATGTACAATGCAGCAATTTTGCAAGACAGACAAACAAATCACACAAGAGCAATCACAAGCAGACTAATCTAAGGAACAAATTTGACGCATGTGAGCTCGTTCTTCAATAGCCGATGTTGTCTAAACACTGTTAACGCTTTGCATTTGTCATTGTTGCATTAACAAGGTGTACAATGTGATTCAGCGCACCAGATTGTGAACTTATCCCATCATCCGATATGTAAAATGAAAAGTGAACACAAGAGGTCACGCACGCATTTTTATTGTACAAGTCAGATAATGGGACAAGCTGACATTCTGGTCCATTGAAACGTATGGTGTTTAATTGTTTAATGCGACAATGACAAATGCAAAGCGTTAATTGTGTTTCGACATCGGCTATTGAAGAACGAGCTCACATGCGTCAAAATACAATTATAATAGCAAAAATAGGACAATGAAATTAGGAAATAAGCATTTTAACTATACAACTTAAAAACTGCAAATGAAATTTACTTCATGCGTGGACCATATAGCCTACTGTATACAATGAGTGTGTGCGTTTAGTTTTTTTTTTCGCAAAAACAACAAATGTTTTTTTTATTTAATAATAGATGAAACGAGAAAAATATGAAATGACAACATGCTGTAGAAATGGCATTTAGAGTTCAGTTTGAAATAAACACAGGTATCACATGCAATTGTGTAGACGAGAGATACATTTACACTGTCTCGGAGGTTTGAATGTATCAATGTGTTGCCCAAGGACTTGGGCTTGGTGTGTCACGACAAAGTGGAACAGATCCAGGGGAAAGTCGGGGCATCCAGGAAACCTGGACGAGTTTCTCGTCAACACTTAACAACACCTAATTAACAGTACAGTGGACCTTTTTGTTCACTTAATGGGCCATCGTCCAACAGGTCTTCCAGCCCCCAAAAGGCACGATGCACACTGAGAGCAAGAGCCTTTGTAACACTACAAATGCGCGCTGTGCAACTGTGTCATGGATAACATGGATATTGATTACCTTAAAATTACGTTTACATGTAGGGCCTACTTATACACATTCAAATGACCTCTTAGTGTTTTTTCATCAGATAGTTACTATAATAATGACAGAAATAAATAATAAAGAAATTGACAGTAATGTATGGCAACAATCACAGAATTGTATCAAAATCACAGTATCCCAAATTATCCCAACTAATTCTTCATTCTAATACATCAAATGTATTGATGCAAGGTATTCTTTTCGAGGTGCATAAAGTGCTGAATACAAGGGATCTTATCTGTATTTACAATGCACTGCACTCTATTCACATTCCATCAGCCCATAATGTTTACTGTTGCTATAGCGACGAGTGGCAACTGCCATTAGCACATATTAGCTAGTTTAGCCCCATTGTCTGAAGAACAATAACATAAAATTACAATTTGGTGTATTTGAACAAAATCAACAGCTACCTACAGCCACAGTCTTTAAAACCTTAACTAATGTGTTGTCACGGGGTAGATTGTCAAAATTAGAAAATAACAGCTTAAATCCCCAAGGAGCCACATTAGCATTAGTGACGGTTGCATCCACAAGTATGCAGTGACCTATAGTTCCCTCAAACAATGTCATGAAGATGCGCATCAGAGGGGATTTAGAAGTGGGTATATGCAAAGTCGACTGAAAAATAAGTAGTTATATGCCGTACACCGGTGATATAACCTGTGATATAACTTTAACCAGTGGTGCACTGGTTAAAGTTATATCACAAGTTAATTTGGCTGTACCAACTCTGCCACAGCTAATTAACAGCGATCTCCACACTGCCTTTGAGCTGGGCATAAACATATACGTCAGACTGTATGTCTCACTTATAGGCTAACGCAAGTACAAACAGTAACTTATCATTACACATCTTTATTGAACTTAGTTCACAGAAGAGCTGTTAAAGTTAAATATCAGCCGAAGCGGTCATATTAACATAGCGTTAGAGTATTAGTGGAGTCAACCAGCCGAAATACAGCGCCACTCTGCCACTGCTGAGCACATTGTGGTCAAACGGGGTATAAAGTAAAATCCTGTCATCAGGATTTTACTGTCATCATCAGGATTCAAGCACTCTGCTGCCACCTAGCGTCAACAGTTATCAACTGCAGTCCCCCCTTTTACCGCCGCGGTGTCACCGCGATAACACAGCAGCAAACAGGTCATATGAAAGGAGAAACATCTTTACTTCAATGTACTTTTAAAAAGTATATTGAATTGAGAGTAGGTAAATTAATTTACTTTTGAAAGGTATAATTATTTTCAAGTCCTTTGTAATACAGACTATGCTTTATTAAAGTCTGGTTTTATTCCATTCATTATGTAGTTAAGTATACTTAGAACCATTTTTAAAAATGTACATTTTCCTGCTGCTTAATGACACACACACACACACACCCACACACTGATAGCAGTGCAGGATACCGGAGTGGCTTGTTTTGACTTATTGGTCACACAAAATTAGGTGACCAATATGTGTTAGTAACAAGCTAACAGACTAAGCACTAGCTAGCTACGTACATCTGCTATACATTTTTTCTAAGCTTGTATATTGGTAGGATGTGTTCCACTCATTTCATCACAAATAAATGAGAGTTGTAGAAATCATTGTAACTCAAGACTGCTATGATATACATGTTCTTTACAAGTGTATTTAAACTTTTGACCACGCCTGTATATTAATGAGGCTGTCAGACAGCTAGGTGACTCGCAACTATGTCCCGTTAGCCTCCAATCCCACTAAATGATAAAACATGAACTTAAAACTATGGTAGACACTGATCTTGAAAAGAAATGGATTACCAACGATGAACACAACTTATTTTTGCCTCAAAACCCCAGACTAGCTACATTTTATCTGCTTCCCAAAATCCACAAGAATCTCAACTCACCCCCTGACAGACCTATCATTTGGAGCATTGACACCATTACTGAGCCAGCATCCACATACAATGACTTCTTCATCAAACCACTCACTTGCTCTCTGGAGGCATATTTCCAGGATACCACACATGTGCTTAAGAAGCTAGAGGAGATACAGTTTGCTGACAATGCCCTCTTAGTTATCACGAATGTAGAGTTGCTGTACACCAACAATGATCACAGCTATGGCCTTAAAGCCTTATGCCTTTATTTACAATGAAGGCCAAATGTTGACAACCTACAAACTTTATTGTGGAGCTAACAAACTGGACCTTAGAAAACAATATCTTTTTATTTAAGGACCAATTCTACAGACAGGTCAAGGGCACTGCCATGGTTGTGCTCCTAACTATGCTGGACTCTTATCAAACAAAAGGATGAAAGGCAATTCCATTTCCTTTTCTTTCACAAGGGCACCAACCTACATAAAGTAAAAGACGTTTGAACATGAATAGTTAATATTAGCCTAACCTTTTTCCTCATCCAGCTGCATTTGGTACTGAGATTTAATTTAATATAATTCAGCACTGTGTGTTTACTTTTTCAATTCAATTGCCAAATTTGTGGCCCTTCACTTGCATTTTATAAGTCAGTATGGCCCTCTGGAAACAAAATGTCGCCCACCCCTGCCCTAAACCACCACTTGGTTCCCTAAACCCACTGGCACATAAAGGTGTGGCGCCTGCATGTATTTGTATGAGGCAATGTACTTGTAGACTTTTTTAGTCAAAAGACATTTCATTGCTGTAGTTTTGCTAACTGCAACACTACTATGTCGATTCAGACTTGAGTGTGAATGTGGTCGCTTTTATGTCGGCCGCACAAAACACAACTGTCAGAACACAGATACGCCATGAGGACTCAAAACCCCAACTACCCCATGGCACAGCACTATAAGATGATGGGTCACGCAAATCCGGGCACTTTAAAATTATGACCATTGAAGTAATCCCAAAAAACTCAAGAAGAGGTGATAGACTCGTCACAGACAGATTTTTTCATTTTTCTTTTTCACCCTTTTTTCTCCTGATTCTTCTACTGGTTTTTGGACTTTGTGGTTTTGTTGTTGCTGTTACACTCAGTGCCTGTTACATCATCATTATTGCAACATCTAGTGCCAGGTGAGTGTGATTGTGTCATGTGAGTATTTTCAATCTTGACCTTCAGGATGTTTCCTCAGGGCTCTCTCTATCATGTTGTGTAGTCTCAACAGAGCATATTACTTCTATTTACTATTTACATTATTATTACTATTATTATTATTTTTATGTTGCACTTTACTCTGTTTTTTTCTGCTCACCCTTTTTGAGAGCTTTATTGATATGTGTAACACATTCCCCACATACTTCACAACAATTCATTCACACAACTTCATAAACTAGGCATACAATATTTTGACATTTTCCCACTTTGGGCCAAACATTTGCTTTGCTAAAACCCAGTACTTTTGAAAGTGACAATCTATACAACTGTTCATTAAAAAGTGAAATTAAACTTTTCTAGTTAGATGACAGTAACAACATATCTAAAACTTTTTGATTAACAATTTCTATCTTCAACCATTTCGCATGTTCCAACTGCACAAGCAACCTTTTGTCTAACTTTGTCAGTATTAACTCCTTTAATTGTTAAGGGGGACTTGGCTGAGGGGAGCAGAGAGCTGGAGTCACAGTACTAAATAACAACACCTGCATCTTAGATGTTTCTAGAGGCCTCCCATCATTTGGAAGACAGCAGCGTTCCCTTTAGTACTGTGATCACGCCACTTCCTCACTCATCTTCATTTAGACCACTTAGAAACTCACTTAGTCATCTTGCCCTCCCATCATCTCTGCATTAGAGAGAGCTCAAGACTCAGGGAAGTTATGTTCTCAGGCTGGATTGTAAATGAGTGTCACTGAAGAGAAGTTGATGTACTGGGGCTGAGGTCTCTGCTGCAATAGTGTGTGCGAGTGAATTTGCGTATCCTTGTACTTGTTTCCAATGATGCTGATTATAAGGGGCCTTTAAAGGATCCAAAAATCGAAGTAATATTACCTTCGCCAAGAAGGTTGTGGTTTCGATTCAGTCTGTTTGTCAGCAGAGTACTGGAAAAACAGCAAGCCCGATTCTCATGAAACCTGTTCGAAGGGTGTAGCATGGCCCATTAAATTTGGAGGATTCAAATCATGGGGTAGATACACAATTGATTTCTCACTTTTGTTAACAATGAGAAATAGGGCATTTAGCCTTAGCGGCTGTTCGGCAACAGACTCCTCCTGAACAAGCTAACCCAGTAGCGCAGTACACACCCAAAAGTCAAAGAACAAGTGTGAGCATTAGCAGCAATAGCAGAGAGGCAGCAGGAAATAGCAGCATGTAGATGGAGAACATTTTCACATCTAAATCAATAAAATAAGGGTTCACAGTATTTCGAACAAACCGCAGTTGGTGATAGCTGGAACTGTGGACTATTGTCGAGTTGACATGGGAGAGAGATTCAGCAACTTCATGGCTTATTTCTCACCTAAAATGCCTTCAGAAACACATCCAAACGAGCTTTTTTCATAAAATCAGAAAAAGTTCCCAAACAAGCCGCGATGTTGGTCTGGTTTGAAATCCTGGAGCAGACAGCCGACAAGTGGTGTTCCTCAAATCAGGTTAGTTAAGCTTCCAATGCTGGGAAGCAGAGCAAGCCCTTGCGTCCAAAAACGTCCCTGTGGACAAAGACAGTTTTGGTGTGTTTTGCTTTGATTCTGTCGAGTTTGAATGAAGTTTGTTTATGGCACAAATATATCCACAATCATGGGTTGTTGGGCTGACAGTGGCTGGTAGGGTACACAAAGCAGTTGTTATGGAGCACATATCATACGACTCATTATACTCTAACTTACATCCGAATGTGAATTGTCGGCAATAAAATCTGCCAGAGACATTAATGAAACATTTGCTGAATTTTTGCTGAGAAGTTGAAGCTTCAGCAAGGCACAACCATGTGTTGACATACAGTAATTCCAATAGTTTGGGAAATATATCCCCACATACACAGTGGTTGTGCGTGCAGATTTGCATAACATGGAATAGTGGACTACTGGCCTTGACGTAGTCCTGCTCTTAGAGCGCCCTTCTATTTTTTTTTTTTATAATATTTTGGTGTTCTTATTTTCAGTAGAAGTGAAATTTGGAATGGGATCCTCTTTTAAAGCTAAAATTAGAACTAGAATTTGCTACCAGCAAATGCTGGATAGGAAATTCAGATTTTCAGAAGTTATCATGTATGGCCGTGTAACCTGATGTTACGTTTGTCTTTCAACAAGTCAGAAAATCAGCCATGCAATGTGACTTCAATGTATTGCTGTAAGTCCATACTGGTAGTGTAAGAAGAAAGAGATCATTATAAAGTCCACTTTGGTACTTTCCAGTGGTCGTTCCAGTGGTCTGGCTAGCTAATTGGCTCGTAGTGTCAGGCTACTGTTACAACTGTGTAATAAAATAAGTAAATGAAAGTGTAAACATCATACGGCAGCTACTGCTTTCAACCTGATGGATTTTAGAAAACACTCTGAACTTCTAAGATTGATTGTTATGGGGAAAAGGGGCACTAGACTACAGTACAATGGCTAGTAAAGTCTTCCTTTAATGATACTATCACCTTATTCACTGATGGCGATGTTTGTGATTTGATAACAAAGCCTACGGCATTTTTTTTACTTGATATAGGCAAAATAGGATAATCATGTTCACACTGCTGAAAAATAAAGTCCATGCATAAATTATTCAGTCATACTGCTTGCTTTTGTTTATTTTCACACAACTATTGGTCACACAAAGACAAATGTATCAGATACAATTATAAAGCCTGGATCATCGGTTGCAAGATTACAAATACATTTTGTAAGTTGATTACAAAACAATTGACACATATTGTGTTCTACATGGTTATGAAAGTGAAGCCACACATCTGAAGGTGTGACAAGAAACAAAGTGCAGGTGGGTGATGCAGTCAGGCAGCTCACCTTCTCTTGGTTTGATTGGTCCAATGTCTGTTGTTGCCGGCCACTTTTACTGATGTTACGTGGTTTGGGAGAGGAGCACCTTCCTTGCAAAATCGTTGGAGTCACAAGCACCAGTCCAGTGTGCGTATAGTCCATAGTCTAGACTAAAAAAAAGCCTCAAGAGGATCGTTACTTTTATGGCTAAAATATCCTTTGTTTTGTTTTGTGTGTGTGATTAGACAACTTGTGTCAGGGTATCTATTGGCTTGCAATTAAAATTACAATTAAAGTGTGTTTACAGGTCTTGGGGAGTGCTACTGCATATGCAAACAAGTAATATAAAGCCTTTCGTGGCTCCAGAGGAAACTGCATGTAATCTGATGAAATGCCTCCAGTAATGTCACTCAGTGGCTAAGTTGCATTGTGGGTTTTAAAATGCAGTCCACTGGTCTAGTATTGCACTCATATAACACAGTTGGACTCCTGTTCTGGGTTGTCTGCTGTAGGAGGGCTACATTCCATTTTTAAATTTCCACCGGCTGGCTAAATCCATATGCCACTTTCTCTGTGCGCACCTGTGCGCTCCCATCTATTCCAGTCAATGTGCAGTCCATGGCCTGTTAGCCGTATGTTTATGAAACATGCTGCTCAGAGGAGGTAATTAGATCCCCTGGAGAAAAGACACAGCAAGTATAATTCTCATTTAGACTGCGTGTTGAATAAACTTAAGGCAGTGTGTCAGGTCCAAGGTCAGCACCAGCATGCTATGATTCAATAAGAACCAAATCAACTCCAGAGAGATGATGTAAATTAGGCAGAGAAGGATTTTTGTCTCACAGCACCACTCAGGCTACTGGAGGTGCCATTTATCAGTCACAGTGGTAGAAGTACTCTCAACATTAATTGTTGTCACTGTATCTCACCTTATTCATCATCGAAAAGTTTAGCTAATGCTAAATACTGTCTGTAGATGTGAAAGGAAAGCACAGAAAATGACTTGGATTTGAAGACTTCTGAGACTGCTTAAAGGAGTCCTCGAACACACATGAAATAGAACCATTAAATCAAAGGTTTTTATGTAAAATGAAAGTGGGGGATGATGTGAGGCAGAAGATACTGTGTGATGTAAAAGGGCCAGGTGCTGCAGTTTGGCCGCTGACTCGACCGCTCACCCACACAGTGGCTGTGACACAGAGCTCATGGAGGCAATGAGGGTGTTGTCACACCGGCAATTTTAAGTCTGGTTATATTGGACTCTGGTTCCTTTTCCCCCCTGGGTAACATTTGTCAGTGCAGGTGTTATTGCACCCGGGTGTGGACTTAAACAACCGTACCAAGAACAATGAGATGAGGTGGTCTCAGCCCAGTCTGAAACAAACTCTGGAGTGGTTAGTTTGTGGTCATAATCAGAGCCGCACTTTGGCATAGGCTGTATAGGCGAATGCTAAGGGCGCCGTCATCCACAGGGGGCACTGAAAACGGGGGGAGAAAAAATAAATAAATTACAATTTTTTACCAGTGCTATTACTACTATTATTTTGAAATATTATATAAGCCCACAGCAACATAACTTCATAGCAAATCCTATTAAATAATGGAGAGGCCTTTTTTCTGGGTTCCTGGCTGGCTCGTTGCACTGTACCTGCCCTCTGTGAGGGTGGGGGGTGGGGTCGAGAGGCGAGCTGCCTGAATCTGACTGGACCGTGACCCCAAGACTAAGAGAGACATTTATTGATGCTGTAGCAGAACCACAATGTCCAAAAGACTGAAACCATCTGGCGCCCAGGGAAGGAAAAGAAGGAAAGAAAAGGAAGAAACACGTGAAAAAGAAAGAGGTACAGTAACGTCAATGTGATGAAGTGAATGAAACTAATAGTTTAATGCATCGTAGTTACCGTTGTTGGAGCAGAATGTTAACTTGCTAGCTAACTTCGGACGATAGTAGCATTGTTTAATAATCAGTAAATAGCTGAGTCGACGTAAGTTAATACTTCTCCCACCTTAAATTCATCAGGGACATTTGGAAAGTTAACGTCAGGCCTGTTCAGGTGTTATTTTAACCTGTTGGCTGTGTTTTCCTGCTTGTATGTCAGTTAAAATACTATTAGTTTTCCATCCACTTTATAAGTAATAGGGTAGTTGTAAGCCTTTGGTTTACTGTGTCACAGTTTATGTTTGTTAACGTTTACATCAGTGTTAAAGTGCAGTTAAAGTGTATTACTGTTAATACTCCATACCGTAGCTTTCCCATATCATTCATAGGCTATATATATATACACATACATATACATATACATATATACACATACATATACATATACATATTCATATATACATATATATATTAATTTCACTGCACTTTACTGCTTTTTGCACTCTGGTTAGACTGAATTGCATTGCAATGACGATAAAGTTGAATGAATCTCATCGTATTTTCATTATTAGTCTATATTAGTCTTATGTATAGCACAAACCAAGCATCTGTTTTTTTTTTATTAAAATGTAACATCCTGTGGTCACATATACTTCTCTTCTCTCTTCAGATGCACTTTTAAAATATTGAATATATGCATGCAGTTTCTGTGTGAGTGTATGAAAATTGATTGTGAAATTGACTGCGATGCAAGGGGGCACCAGCTAAAATCTTGCCTCACTCCCAACTCATCAAATACAGCAGCTTGGTCAGTGACCTTCAGCTTCAAAACATGACACTCTACCTACCCTTCTACCATTATTTTAGCGTGTGAAGTTGGAAACAACACATAAAATGCAACGTCCTGTTTGACTTTGAAAATAAAGTTTGCTTATGACAAATAATGACTTTTGGACTGTTATTAATGTTGTGAAAATATCATAGGTTGGTTAGATTTAGGCACAAAAAATACTCAGTCTTGTAATGTACGCAACATAACTTACATCACGTAACGTAAGTTATGTAAATACATCCACGTGAAGTAACTGCTGAAGTACATCACTTATGACACAAACGGCTCGTGAATCCCATTCCCAGTGTATGCATTAATATACACTAGTCCAGGATACAGGACTTTCTTGTTTCCTGTTCCTGTGTTTACTTTCTTGCTCCCACCCCAGTCATGTCATACCAATGGGCAGAGTGAACTTGCCTTGGATTTTCAGCTTAATTCTATGATATTATTTCCGTTCAAAGTTTTGGCTGAACACACTGTATTGAATCGTAGGTTTATAGTTTCAGTTTTAGGAAAATTACCCAGCCTCAAAGAAGGAGAAAAACTCGAGAGTGACCTACAATGGATAACAAACAACATGCACCAGTGTGCACATCCACACACTCTCTGTCACACACACACACACATGTGCACACACACAAACACAGGGCCGGCACATTAAAAAAAAATCCACATCCATACACCCACACACCTTGCAACATGCAGTCAAATCAGTTTATGTCAAGTATCAGCCCACTGAGTAAGCGTACTTTGATGTCAATTATTTTTCTTATTTCATTTACCCCTTATCAGGAACTTAAGCGTGTTTCATTAACCTTGTGCTCTAATTGCTAATCATAATCATATGGTCCTTCACTTTGACAACACCTCTGGGACACAGCGCATATGTCGATCTCTGGTTTTTAACTACAGGCAAGCCTCTAGTGAAGCCATGGACAGAAATCTGAATAAATCTATCATTAGGATTAATTGTTTGCTTGTTTATTCTCATAAAGAGCTTGATTAGGTAAGTGTAATCCAGTAAAGAGAAGAGACCAAGATGTTGAGTGAATGTTGAAACAGGACAGAGGACTTTGAGGTGATAATGGGGGAAGTAACCTTCAGCATATTGTGGTACTGAGTGTTTAAATAGAGGAAGTTAAATCCCTTCTCAATGCTACAAACTCTACTGAGGATTGTCAAAATCCCTGGATCAGATGAATACAATTCATAGATGATGACTGTATGGTCGAACAGAATGCAAGGCAAACTTTAGAGGCTGCACAATTCCTACAGAATTAATAAAAAGAGGCAAAATCTCCTGTGGTGGTGCAACACTTGTTTCAAAATGTTTCAACTTGAGCAAAAACTTGCTCCTATCCCAGGGGCGGTCCATTCCCACTCCCAATGCATTAAATACAGAAGCCTGGTCAGTGGCGTTATGCTTCTAATTTTGATGCTGAGTTACCCCTCTAGCATACTTTGTGGTGCCCCTCTAGTATAGTCATATAAAGACCGAGAAAAATCAGAGTCAGGAAGTAGTTTATTTTATTTTATAGCTACTTAAGCATTGTATTGTATATAGTATTTTATTGTTTTTTTATATTGTATATAGTACATTTAATGTTTCTATATTTGTCCTTGTATTTTGATTGTATTTGTACTTGAATTAACGCACTGCTATGATAAGCTAATTTCCCTTCAGGGATTAATAAAGCTATCTATCTATCTATCTATCTATCTATCTATCTATCTAACTAATATCACTTATGTTACATGACTGACATCATTTACATTACGTGACGTGAGTGACATGACTCACTTATGTAATTTATGTAACTTTTGTTACAGTAAACGTATATTTCACCAAATAGTATGATCTTTTCCTAAACCTAACCAAACCACGACAGTTTTACAGTGTTAATAACACTCCAAAAGTCATAATATATGTGCTGCTTGTTAGCAAGCTTTATTTTGAAAGTCTAACCACACGTTGTATATTATGCATTACTGCTAACTTGACTGCTGATCTTTTATTTTGAAAGTCTAACCAGACATCGCATATTACCTATTAATGTTCACTTGACCATGAACCCTTAACATGCAAAAGTGATATGAGAGAGATAAGGCCTAAGGCCACTGACCAAGCTGCTGTATTTGATGAGTTGATAGTGTGAATGTGATAAACAAGTCTATTTCATCGTCAATCTTTGTTTGTGGCTAATACACACAATAGTCCAACAGTCAAATTTCCACAAGCAATGGAAGGATAAAATTCAGTTAACTTTCTGTTTAAACGTATCTTAAAACTCTGTATGCACAAAGAAAGAAATATTCATGGATTTTCTTTTCATCAGTATTATAAAGCCATCCGTATGCCTGGTTCTGTTTCATAAGTCTCAGTCATTGTGGAGCTGTGCCCACATGCATATGGCTCATTCCCACACTTGCATTTAACCAAAAATGGATGTCTACACACTTACTCATTTATTTGCATGTTGACAATTGTGTCTCTTCCACTTGCAGACTTTACAGAAGAAGTGCAATTTTACTGATTGTCATTACATGCCGTTACGCTATGCACTGCTCCGGCTATTTACGCCAGCCAGATCAGTCATTTACAAGTTGTACTTGTATGTCAATGTCAGAAAAGTCGTCAATGATTTAATTTTCAATGGTCATATAAAAACAGACTTTACAAGTGCTTCAGAATTAAGGAGAAATAATAAAATGACAATGTAACATTACACAATTAGGCCTAGTTTATAATGTGCCCTTCTGGACAGTTAAAGATCTGTCTGTACACTGCAATATAATCACATGATCAGTAAAACTGATTGTGAACTGACATAAATAATGGCTTATATCCAAATTATAACATCGCCCCCTACTTTTGATCTGACGTTTTTTTAAATACCAGTTTATGTGTGGGAAATTTCCCACTTCCCACAGAAGGCATACACATTTTTTATGCATACATATTGTTTGGGGGGCGACACCCGTTCCGAAGGACCGCCATTCCGATGGTCCGCCATTCCGACCGGGTTATGGTTAAGGTTAGGGTTTCAGGTTCGGAATGGCGACCTTTTTTCAAAAATAATTAAGGGCCGGCATTCCGAAACATGAAAGTAAACGTTCGGAATGCCGGCCCTTCGGAATGCCGCCCTGGACCCATATTGTTTATGCATCTGTCTGCTGACTCTGTCTGTGTCAACTGATCTAACCACTGAACTAGTAACTACAATATCCCCAGCCTCCCCTAAAAACTGTGCACTTTTGAGAGTTGTTGAGTGATGAGAATTATTGTTTATTATTTGGGCCTTCTTGAAGAATGTATCATATGTTATACATTAAGTTCTTCTTTTCTTTGTGTAAACAACATTGTTTCCATCCATCCCAGTAATGTACGTCTAGGCTATATTTGCATACACCATGGGAACTTGAGAGACCATCACAAGCAGTCACAAATCAACCAGAATATATGTTAATCCCAGGTAGAAACAGGCTCAGAGATGTACTTGAAAGCTATGGAAAAACCTGGTTAATAGACCTTGAGTTAAGTTTGTGTTTAGATTTAGGTTTTTGACAAAATTCATGAATAGTAAAACAATTTGATGAAATGCCCACTAATAATAAAAATAAAAGCCCAGTTAGAATCTCAATATCAGTAACTGGCATGTTCCATGTTGGTTGAAAGGGCTCAAAACGTATTAATGTATTTGACAATAAAAATTCTGTGCATGCTTTTTGAAGGTCACCTATACTCTTGTGTTTGACCTTCTTTAGGTTTTTGGGCATTTCTTAATTATAGAAGGTGCTGAATATGGTTCACATTAATACATGCAGCTGTACTGTTTTCTTTGACGCATCAAATGTTTTTCTAACCCAACTTACTCATAACTGACCATAGAGCAGGACACCTCATGACATCATTTCATATATCTGTCTACACTGAGGTCAATATTCTCATGTCAATCATAAACTAGGAGTTCACTGGCAGAGACAAATGACTCAATATGACATTGATGGTGCACTTGCAGCTGAATCAATGACAAACCTAGTGAAAGAAAATGTACTGATTTGGAATTACTGTAATTATGTTAAGAGATGTAAGTACATCAACTTTGACCTTGCATAACGAGGACACAATGATGAAATATTTCTTAATTAGTGTGTGGTTGCCTGTCTTGCATAATGCTCTGGTCTGGGCCTGCTGTGAGCTGCTTAATGGGAAATGGGAAAAAAACGCTTTAGATGCAGTTTTAAAAACTTTGATGAATAAACACATTTTGAGTTCTGTAAATTAGGAGTTCCATACAGTGATACCAAGCTTTTTCTGACTTCTGAAAGAGCACTGATGGAATTTGCCCATATGTATTGAAACTGGATATCTCTATCTGCTGAGACAGACTGTGACTCAATGAATAGCTCCTGCTGCTTATTTCAAGGTCAAGAGTGAACTTTGAAAATCAACATGCTTTGTTTGTTAGAGCTTGGCGGTGGTGAAAATTTCATTGTGTGATTATATACATCAATTAGACACAATAACATTGAATAACATTGATCATCTCATTACGGTTCCAATGTTGTAATGGGAAAACTCAGGGTCCTGGCATTCATGTGGATGCCACGCACCACCCATCCAAAGACCATTGTGGACAAAGTATACAACCTAATGGCAACGGTAATCCCTGATGGTGCTCTGTTGGCTCAGAATACGGTCCGCCTGTCGAGTGCAACAACTTCATCTGAGATGTTTGTCTTTGTTCACAACAGTCTCTGATTTCACGTTGTCGGGACCTTACCACATGGTCCTAACAATAGAGAGGCCTGCATGTAAACCAAAGCCCAATATGCGGCCTCCATGCACTAATAAAGCCTGTAAACAAAGGAAAGTGCACCAAACCCAGTGTCCATTAAGCCGCACCTGGTTGCTACAGTTCCCCAGGTTTGAAACTCCCTTCTCCCACTGGCTGGAAGCGTACCTGAATGCACCTCCAGTTCCTGTGCGACAGCCTGACAACAGGGAGCTTAAATAGAGCTGTGCACCCCAACTCACCTCAGTCCCATCGTAACCCGTTGCTGAAAGCAGTAGCTTTCACTTGCTCAACTGTTACTAACAGTCATTTACCTCGCTGGATGAGCCACAGACTGCCTCGAGACTGGTTTTTGGGCCCTGATTCCAGGGTGGTGTTTCATATTATTAATTCATATTGATTGTTATTATTAATTAGAATGATTCCTATTAGTAATTATTAATTGCGAATAACCACACCTGCCCCACCTTTGTACCCCAACAATGTTTTGCCAGCCTGAGTCCCATTTTGTCCATTTCCTTTTCCTGTGACCAGACATTAGCCAGGAGCAGCCTTAAACCAAGCTGGATTAGCATGGCTCATGTTCCGACTCTCTCCCAACCTAGGGCGGGCCAGCCGGTAAGGTTGGATGGTAGACAGACGCCGTGGGCTGTGATGGTCTCAAAGTATGCTGCTATTTATCCAAAACACACGCTTTCTTCTCAAATGATGATTTTCCATAGGCAGTATGTGTTTCAAACACAAAGTTAACAAGTATTTGCAACCATAAATGAGAACAAATCCCTATTCCCTAGTATTACCAGGGGATCTCATATGATTTATAAATTAACGACCCACACTTGTGTTTCATGCAGCACATTCCCACGGCATAAGGAAAACCTGTATTTTATTCATTGTATACATTATCACCTTGATATGATGTCAAAGATCTGTGTAACATCAACTTTCAGAAGCCAGGCATCTGTTCCACAGAAGCCACATTATTGATATAGATTAGATTTGACTAGCCCAATTTCGAGCATACACAAAAAACCTATACATTACCATTATTGTAAAATTATTGACAAGTACAAAATCTTGGACTTTAATAGCTATGAGTTGTTTTTGGATGTTTGTATCATCTTTAAGGTTTTGAATGGACTAGCCCCTCCACCATTACAGGACTTCATAAAGAAAAAATCCTCTAGAGTAAACACCAGAGCACTGACTTGGGGAGACTGTGATGTACAACGGCGCAGGACTAAATTTGGCCAAATGGTGGTGTCCATCAGAGGAACACAGTCTTGGAACACACTGCCAGCTCATGTTAGAAACTGTGACAATTACACCACCTTTAAAAAGACCCTTAAACAGTGGTTGAAAACAACCCAGACCTGCTCTCATGGGTAACCTCTTCGTCTTTTCTACTTTGTGTATGGACTTTTAACTTTGATGTGAAGCAAGACTTATTTTTTGTAAGATTTCTACATGTTTTATCTAATTGTGTAATGTCTGTATGTTTTTTCTGTGATACCTGCCTTAGGACAACGGATGAAATTTAGCAACTTTAAATTTACATTGATGCTTTTCGCTGATATGTTGATTAATGTGCATTGTCCTAATCAAATAAATGAATAAATAAATAAAATAATAACATTTACATATGCAGCTCATTTAGATCAAGTAAAAGATGCTTTGTGGCTGTACTTGAATATGACAACCTTTTGCTACTTCTAACCTTCTCTTTCATCACTTTTAAATGTCAATATAAGCGCTCTCACATCTCTTCAACTTACGAATTTGTTACTTGAGCAGTTGTCTGACAAAAGTAAACAAATCCAACCAAAAGATCACTGATATGCTGATTCACATGGGACTAATATCATTAATATTAATATCATATTAATATCATTTAATATTGAGGTCCCCAGGTATTACTAGTCCCATGTGAATAGGGTTCAAGAGAATGTAATGTGTTGGGACCCACCAGTCTGAACAAGAGGCCTCCAAACAGAACTTCCCCACTAATTTAATAGCTAACCCAGAATCTAACTACACAACTCAGCCCTAGTCTTTGTGAGCCCGCTGGTCCAAGCTTAGTAACCAGAAGAAAAAACTGGTAAGTATTTAGGGAAGGGGGAAAAGGAAGCTCTAATTGCCATACCCCAACACTTCAAATCCCCCGTTACAAAACCCAAAGGGGAGACACAGCTAAACCTACCGCTGAAGCCCTACAGATAATGGACCCACTTTCCACTAAACACCAAGAAGGATATGCTGCAAATGTCTCCAATGCCTCAAAGTGCACATTGCAAACTTACCATACAAGGCTTACTATGTAACAGTGGCAAGAGGAAATCCCTGATAAGTCTAATTACGCATTAGACTAGCCTATTAGACGGCCAACTGGACTCAGCGTGGTACATGAACACACAAAAAGAGTGTGTTCATTGAACGCTGAGAGATTTACAGCCTTAGGTCTCACAAAATTGTTTTGTAACTGAAATATCCCTTATCAAATCAATATTGAATTAAATCGAACCAAATTGTGGCGCTGTGAAAGGGAACCAACCAGCTCCAGTCACTGGCCCATTACCACAATGGTGCTTCAACTCCACCCAGGCTAGGAACTCTTAGTGTAGAGTAGTAGGCTTGAGATTTTTAACTGCTGTATGTGTAAATCTGATTCCATTTAACTGATTATGTTAATATTCTTTGAGGGAAAGCAGCGGCACTTCCAGGTGGTTGTTGGCGTTTTGAGAGACATTACCTGCAAATGCCTTATGGCTACCAAGTAGTGATGTTAATGAAGTTAAGAATTTCACCGATTAAAAATGTATTAATAAAAAATCAGAGATGGGCACACATACATTAAAAATTATCTTGTAAATTTAAAGTAAAGTAATTTGTCATTTAAAAAATACAAAAAGGCATTCTATACGAACTGATATTAGTACATTTTAGCCACTTAGTAGCTGTTACGGCCTGTCAAGTTCTGGGGCGGACTTGTGTGTTTTTTGGTGTTTTTTCTGTTTGCTGTGTTTGCAGAGGTGCAGTGGGAGGCTGGGCGGAGTTTCACCTCAACAGAGCCGCAGATGCACACGCACACGCACACCTGTGGCATGTTGGCAATCAGTGCCTGCTTAAAAGCCTTGGTCTCCATGCTACCTGCTGCCAGATAATTTCCCTACATCGTAGTGGTATAAGGCTCCTGTTAAGACACTTCACAAAGCTCTTGTCAGTATCTTCATGTATTATTCTCTAGATCTAATCATCATTTGTTCTCCCTCCAGCGATCACCTGCATTCCCAGCAACCAGTGGCTCCACACCCCGCAGCCGGCACCCTCGCCCCAAGCTCAACCTGAGCCTCCACACACTGCCTGGTCCTCCAGCACCTCAGTGAGCAACCTCTCCTCCAACACCTCTCCCTGCTCCGATGGATTCACCAGCTAGAGTTTATCACGCCTTGCCCCTGCACATTTCCACTGTCTAAACTCAATAAATCTACCTGAACTCTAACTCTGCCTCGCTGTCCGCTTTTGGATCCTGCCTCGCACCATACAGCGTAACAGTAGCCTTGATTTGTGTTGGATTTTTTTGGACTATATATTGAATAGCAACTGATGGGAGCTCCGCAATTAAAATCAACCTATTATTTTGTGTTATTTAGTTTAGTATCATTTAGGTAACTTGGTGTTTACTTTGTTATTTTAACTCCTAAGCTCTAGATTAAAACAGTTTTATAATGGAAAAAACATTAAGATATATTATATATTAGATCTATTAATAATAATCATTTGTTAGGGCAGCTGACTATCAATTCAAGAAATTGCTTAAAATTTGCATCCCTATGACCAAGAAAAAACAAGAGCAACACCAAAGGAAAAAACACACACACAAAAAAACAAACAGTTCAGAAGCAGCAGAGTAAAGCTTAAAAAACTAATTCTCCTTGCTGCTCTCTCAGTTCTCTGTGTTGCCAGAATTAAAAAAAAAAAAAGGATAATTTTTCACCCAGCTTACAGTATGTAGGCTCAGGGTTGTCAGAGTCATCAGAGACGCCTGATGGGCCAGTGTAGGAAGGAGGAGGAGGCGGAGGCTGACTCAGCAGTAGCAGCAGCGTCTTGGCCATGGTTAGCCTGGTGGGCTGGACTGGAGGTTGGGAAAGGACAGCTATTTCATGGCAGACTGTGTTTGACTGATGGACCCATTCTGCTGACTTTTCAAAGGGGAGGAGATAACAGGAAGCCTCATTCAGTATGTAATTCAGGTCTTGTCTTGAAACACGCACACACACACACACACACACACACACACACACACACACACACGTGTTGTCAACAAATCCCAAGTGCAGACCCAAATATGGTTGGGCGATGTCTGCTGAATTGGCATATGACGATGTCTACTGTGTAACACTGTGATGGACGATGACATCGTTGTCTACGAATTTGAGGCAGCGGGTCCCCTCAGCATTGTCATAAGGCAGCAGTTGCGTAATAGCTCACCACTGTAGCCGCCGCTGTTTCCCACCGTTGCTCTGACATGAAGCTCCAACTGTCTGACCCTGCAGAGGAAACTATCTCCAGTTACCACCGACATACATCCCTGTGCCAGGTTTAAAGCACCTTTGTCTCCACACTACATGTCCGTAACTTAGCTTTGTTCAGCCTCATATGCATATGTTGGCCGACTAGTCGAGGAAGCTAAGCTAAGAAAACTGTGTATAAAAACAGCATGACCATAGCGGAAACACTGCTGCCACAAATTTAAACAAGTGTCTTGGGCCTCTTAATTGTGCTCTGGTGGGGAGCCTTTTAAATCAATTGCTGGAAGCAGTAGCTTTTACCTGAGCAGCTGTTACTAAAAGGGAGGAACCAGACGTTTGGATTTTACCTTTACCTTTTACCTTTACCTTTTACCGCCTAGGCCGCAGTCTTTCACCTTGCTGGACGAGCCATCGACTAATAATCCCCGACCATCGTAACATCCTAATCCTAGACCCAAACCAACAATGAATGAGCTCCATTGTTATCCATCTACTATAATATATATATATATATATATATATATATATATATATATATATATATATATATATATATATATATATAATTACATATTAGGGCTGTCAATCAATTAAAATATTTGATCACGATTAATTGCATGATAGTCCACACTTAATCACAAATTAATCACAAAGTAATTGCACATTTTTTATCTGTTCTAAATGTACCTTAAAAGGATATTTTTCAAGTTCTTAATTATCTTATCAACATGGGGGTGGACAAATATGCTTGTTTTATGCAACTATATGTTCGTTATTATTGCAACAATCCAAAACAATGTCAAATACTGTCCAGAATAACCTCAAGTAACAACAGATGGGCACATTGACCTGAATGTAACATTAATACTAACACAATGTAGTGTTAAACTGTACACTTGTAAAGGTAAACTAAACAGTGTTAATCAGCCTGCAAGCTGTAGCTCATTTAGCTATCGCTGTTGACAGTTTGTCTCATGTAGAGTTTATATATATATATATATATATATATATATATATATATATATATATATGTGTGTGTGTGTGTGTGTGTGTGTGTGTGTGTGCCGTTACATCTTGCTTTCATTTTCATTAACAGGTTGGAGCAGCCACACTGGCACTGTGGCACTCACACTGAGTTTCGCTTCTTACGCATGTGTAAAGTGTGGCCTCAGTGGCGCTTGATCAGGAGATCTACTACTCTTTTGTAGTCTGATTAAACAGTAAATGTACAGTGACCCACTGAGCTTCCTCCCTCTCTCTGGTTAAACAGTGGACTACCAGGTCACCCAGGGGGGTGTGGACACAGGAGGATAGCCAAGAACAGGCACTTGACCATGGGCACGGATCCCACTGATCTCTCTCCCTCTTGTCCAGTGAACGACCAGGGCCATGGAATTCTCTGTCAGCTTAACTGACACATTATTATTTCCTAATTGTATCTTCAGTGGCTGTCTGGTGTTAATGGTTTGTGCTTGTGTTTTTCTTGCGGTTGTTTAAAACAAACCATCAGCAGTGGAGCTGATGTAGCAGACTGTGAACCGTAGTTGCCCGCTAAACACACCACCAAGACTGGCTGTGAAATCAATGTGAAGTGAAGAACTGGACAGAGTCACACCGGTAGTTATTCTTCAGTTTCATTTAGGACCCAGCGGTTAATATACTGTATATGTTTTGGAGATTCAATAATTACAGACTGGCTGCTCTCAGTTATAATCACTGAGTGTACAGCTATGAGAATGCAATCACTATTTTTCCCCAAGACTTGTTGAAAATAATGATTCCTGAGACAGTTGATGTATTTACTGCACTTTAAATGCAAGGTAGCCATTAATACAGCTCACACAAAATAAATACAATAGCATTCAATAGCCACATATCTAATAGCCTACAGCTTAGCTACAGCACACAAGCTAACAAACTAACATTAAACTAACAACATCCTACAGTGGGCTAATAAAGCTCGAGTTCACTAGAAACTTGAATAATCATTCACAAACACTGAATGCAACCATTGCGACATTATCTACCTAAATTACGGTCTTGCTGAATAAAACATGTTAGTATCATAAACCGCAGAGCTTATTTTCTGCAATCATGATAAATCCAATAAATCCAAATAATCCCAGAACCAGGATGATGCTGAGCCTACAAAAATAAGTAGTCACTGCAGCACTTTGTAATTAAAATCAATTTGCTGTTACACCTGGAAAATTTAACAGGTGTAAATTTTGGCCACTATAGGCCCCAGAGAGACCACAGCAAACTCTCTCTCTACTATTAGCTTGTCAAGTGTTTACGGCTAATATAAACATTTTCCTTGCATCGGGCAGAAACAGAGCACCATGAGCGTCCCTAAATTTCATCAATGAAGTGGAGAGTAAATTTTAACATTACTCATAGAAATGATGACCACAGCTACAGAAATAAAACTCAATATGTATACAAATATTTCTGACGTTTCAGGTTTTAAATGCAGATACACCAACAAAAGAGCTTCAGCATGTCATACTCAGTCAGTGATCTCAACAGGTGTTTACCTCTCCATAAATAGAATTTTTAAGGACATTATATTTAGATTCATAGACATCATGCCGACATGAACATATTGCATTTGGATAATGTTGTGTACAAGCTGCTCTGACACTCTGGCATCATGTCATACAGTGATGGTGTCTAAAAAATCACTAATTCACCGCACTGACAGAATGTGTGTTAAGACCCACAGCAAACTGTTTGAGTGTATTTATCTGAAATTGTAGGAAGGCTCAGCAGCAGGTTTCCAATGAAACAAAGCAGAGTGATGAATTAGGACTCAGTGGGATAGAGCGAACACAGCTGATGGAGGGGTGATGAATGGCCCGCTGATGTTTGAATATTACACACAAGATGAAGTCCGCACACACATAAATATACACAATGTGGCAGCTAAAGACAAGAGATGTTCATTAGGAAAGGCAGGTGGCATGTGGCTCTCTTTTATGGCAATCTGTGTCTGCATGCATCTTGATTTGTTTGAATGCTTTAATAATGTAATGTTTTTTTTATGGTCCATATAATCAGAACATGTTTCATGTTAATGACTCAAATAACAAATGTATATATATCCTGCTGGTTCTTACTGAATATTTCACATGTTGACATAATCAGTAGAATATCAGAGGCATAGTGGTGTGTATACAGCAGGGGTCTCGAACTGCCAGCCCCCAGGCCACTTATATAGGCCAAATATAATGTAATTTGGCCTGCAAAATTATTTTTTTATTTAAATAGATCTGGGAGTAACAGACACACACTAGCAACTAGCAACAGTCACACACCTACTACTTCTCAGTGAGGTACAACTCCTTGTCCCTCATTGACATCATCAGGTTCCTTATTATTACTGAGTTTGAATCCGACATATTGCCAAATAAGTGGTTTTGCTTTTCGCTTTGACAACAAATCTTCCGCCATCAGTCAGCTTTCCTAACTCTCCCCATGCTAGATAAGATAAATGTGACTTTTGTTACTCTGCGATGCCTCCAGCAGTTTGTAATCATAGCGTCTATCGTCCGACTAGTGACAGTGGGCAAGTGATGTAATCGGTGTTAGCCTGACCGCCTTCTAACAATGGGAACTCCAACTACCATGGTAAGCCTAGTGCAAGGTTTAAGTAAGTTATGTATTAAGAAAAAAAGATTTGTCAAAAACTAATGTGCATACAGATGTATACTTCTGTTTGCATTTTGTTTTGTTAAATATGAAAAATTATGAGCAGTCAGGTGTCTGGCAAGAAATAAAGTACAAATGTATTTCATTTGTTAGATAATTTTAAGGTTTCAGTAAGATATTTAAGAGTGGGGGAAACAAAGATTTGCACAAGCTGTTTAAAACTAATCATACAAAAATGTAAACAGTTTGTATACATTTTATATTATTATGTTAATAATTGAATAAAAATGTTCTATAAAATTTCTTTTCTTCGAAATATTGCGTTTTCTTGTACTACTTGAACACTGTGGTGGCCCTCCTAGGAGTTGACAATACCAGCAGTGGCCCCAAGATCATTTGGTGTTGACCCACCTCTGGGCAGGGGGGTTCACCATTTCCCCATGGTGCCATAGTGTGAATCCTTGACAGCGTTGGGTTTAATGCTCTGCAAAAGAAACACATGACATACTGTACTTTACTTTACTAGAGCAAAGCTAATGTTTTAACCTTTGTCAATATGGCTATACAGAGCATATATAGAGCACTTAGTTTCTCGACAATTTAGCCGTTCAGTAAATTTAACGGAATCCCCAAGAACTGAAGAATAATTGATTCCGATTTGCTGCCATGGCATCCAAAATAGACTCAAAAAAGTGGTGATCTTAACCTTCAAAGTAGTCACAAAGTCCCAATTTGTGACCATCTAACTACAGTTATAGCTGCCTTTAGGCCGCCAGCCGACTGCCAGCCGATTCCCAGTCAGTTTCCAGCCCCTGGGAGTCCCCCTCTCCTCCTGGGGGCGTGCCCAGATTCCACTATAAACACGCCCATTCATTCAATTGCAGGGTGTCACCATGAGATGACGATTCCCTCACAAAAAACATATACAGCATAGATACCCTTTAAATCTAAACTATATTCTTCTACCCCATTACATCTCACTTTTATCCCACTACATTTATTTGAAAGCTTTAGTTAGTTTAGTTAGTGTTAGCCCTACTCAACTTCACTGCGTTCAGTCTAAATTGACACTTTCCCCAGCTAGACCCTGCCCAGTGTCCTAACCTGGCACCCCATAACCCTGTCCCTGACAGTGCGGGTCAAGCTGGTGCTGGATCTGTCTCCTCCATTGACTCTCTCACCCATGCTAAATCCTCTGTCAGCCCTGGTGCTGGTGCTGGTGGTGATGGTGGTGATTGTTTTATCAAGTCACTTATTCCTGTTAGGATTCCTGTTAGGATCACTGAAAGGCAGTGTGCACTACCAACATCCACTCAAAGTCCACACAGAAACAACCTCATCACAGTTAAAACCACTTCTTTAACCCCTGCTTTTAAATCAGCTAATTTCTGCTTACTCAATGTAAGGTCCCTTGCAAATAAGTCTTTTATCTGCCAGGATTTTATCATGACAAACAATATTGACTTTTTTATCATCACAGAGTCCTGGATTAATCCTGATGAATGTGCCCCTCTCATTGAGTCTTCCCCCCCAGATTATTTATTTTTCCACCAGCCAAGAATGACAGGCCGAGGGGGGGGGCTTGCTGTCATTCACAGAAATGATTTTAACTGTGGTCAAGTCCCACTTGGCTGCTTCTCTACCTTTGAGAGTCTTACCTTTATTTTAAAGAATAAATTGCCTATTTTATGTGTTTTAATTTACCGACCCCCTAAGCTCATTTCTGGTTTTATTCAGGAATTTTCAGACCTTTTATCAGTCATCATGTTACAATATGACAGAGTTCTCATTCTTGGTGATTTTAATATCCATGTCTGTTGCCCTTCTTCCTCCTCGTTTACCTCTGATTTTATGAAACTTTTAGATTCTTTTAGTTTGACCCAATATGTGAAGCAGCCCAGCCATGACAAAGGGCACACACTTGACCTTGTGCTCACCCATGGTTTCTGTGTGGATGAAGTGAACTTGGTTGATTTTGCCGTCTCCGATCACAAGGCAGTGCTTTTCCAGGTTCCGCTCCTCTCTCCTGACCCCAAACCCCCCACACTGATTCACTCCCGCCCCCTAAATTCACTGTCTGTTCCTCGTTTCAGCCAAGCTTTTATGTCCTCAAGCACGGTTCTTATTACAGGTGAACAACATGGCCTCACTGTAGATGAATTTGTCAGTGGTTTTAACAGCTCTTGCACAAACATTTTAGACTCTATAGCTCCAGTCAGACTTAAAAAGCTGAAACCTCATTCTCTGCCATGGCTAAACGAAGAACTAAAGATTTTAAAGAGACGATGCAGGATGGCAGAGAGAAAATGGAAAAAGGATCAACTCAGTGTCTCCCTTGCTTCTCTAAAAGACCTAATGTTCAATTAACAGTGTTCAATCAGAGAAGCAAGAAACAACTATTTTTCTGAGCTGATTTCCAAACAGGGTCATAATCCCAGAATTATTTTTAAAACTATTAATTCTGTGGTTGGTCCCCCTCCCAGCCAGCCAGTTGATTCCTCCCCAGACAAAAGTGAAGAATTTCTTAATCACTTTTTTAACAAAATAGTGGAGATCCGTCAGCATTTTAACAATGATTTCAGAGACTTGGTAGTTGACTCCTGCCCACTCTCAACGTTAACCCACTTCAGTGAAATCTCTCTGTCTACCCTGGAACGTACCATTGCACTTTCAAAATCATCCACCTGCCTTTCAGACTGCATTCCCACTTGGTTTTTAAAATCTGTATTTCAGACGGTTGGTCCAGATATCTTGGCCATTATTAACAGCTCATTGTCTACTGGTACTTTCCCCTCCTATTTTAAACATGCCATTGTTTATCCTCTTTTAAAGAAACCCTCTCTAGATCCCTCTATTTTAAGTAATTTTAGACCAATTTCAAAGCTGCCTTATTTATCCAAGATTTTAGAAAAAATCGTCTCTACTCAACTGATTTCTTTCATGAACAACAATCATATTTTTGAAAAATTTCAATCTGGTTTCCGCTCCCTTCACAGCACTGAGACTGCATTGGTCAAGGTTTCCAATGACTTACTGCTTGCAGCAGACACAGGCCTGTATTCAATATTAATTCTCCTTGACCTGAGCTCAGCTTTTGATACAGTGGACCACAATGTCTTAATCAGCCGTCTGAAGAATTATGTTGGTATCAGTGATGTGGCGCTGGATTGGTTCATCTCCTATTTGTCCAACAGGTCTTTCTCTGTAATGTGTGGAGAAGCCTCCTCTTCTTGTGCTCCTCTCTTCTGTGGGGTCCCTCAGGGGTCTATTTTGGGTCCCCTCCTTTTCACTGTTTACATGTTACCCCTGGGGCAAATCATGCGTAGACATAACATTGATTTTCATTGCTATGCAGATGATACGCAGTTGTATGTCCCAGTACAGCCTGGTAAAACTGATGTTTCTTGTATTTTGTCCTGCCTGGCTGAGATAAAAAATTGAATGTCGGCAAATTTTCTGCAGTTGAATGACTCCAAATCAGACATTGTTATAATAAGCCCCTCTGGCCCCAACACTAGTAGCATTACCAATCTCTCCTCTAGTCTGGGCGCCTTATCTAACAATGTTCGAAAAGAGGCCCGCAATCTCGGTGTCATCTTTGACTCAGAGTTATCTTTTGATACTCAGGTGACTAAAGTGGTGCAGTCCTGCTTTGCCCAACTGAGACAGCTAACGAAGATCAGGTCATTCTTGTCCTCTGCAGACTTAGAAAAGGTTATCCATGCTTTTATCTCCTCCAGACTGGACTACTGCAACGCACTTTATTCTGGTATCAGCAGGCGAAACATCCAACGACTGCAGCTGATACAAAATGCTGCTGCTAGGTTTTTAACACGTACTAAGAGATGTGACCACATTACACCAATCCTTGCTGCCCTTCACTGGTTACCTGTGAGTTTTAGAATTGATTTTAAGATTTTACTGCTTGTTTTTAAAGCCTTACATGGTCAGGGTCCTGCCTATATTTATGATCTGCTGACTCCTTATGAGCCTGATCGCCGCCCGAGATCCTCCAGCAGGGCCCTCCTAATGGTTCCAAAATCTCGACTTGTCACTAAAGGTGACCGGGCCTTTGCTGTTCGGGCCCCTCGGCTATGGAACTCCCTGCCTGGAGATCTCAGGCAGGCAAACTCAGTATCCTCTTTTAAATCTCTTCTTAAAACTCACTTTTACATTATGGCTTTTTCTTAATTTGATGGTAATTGCTGTAACTATTTAAATTGTTTTAAATATTATATCTCTGTTTGGATTTTAACTAATTATTTTATCTGTTTTATTGTAAAGCACTTTGTAACTTGTTTTTGAAAAGTGCTATATAAATAAAGTTATTATTATTATTATTATTATTATTATTATTATTACTGGTTATTTTACTTTACTTACTTTATTTATATTTTATAGCAATAATCTAAAGTTGTAGCCAAGTTATATTATTATAGGTTCACATCTAACAAACCCCCACTCCCTATTAGATGTTAGATGTGACGGACGTTTCATGTCAGGTTTGTTGTTGTAAGTTGTATGCTGCTACTGGATGTCTAAATTTCCCCTCGGGATCAATGAAGTATCTATCGATCAATCGATCGTTTTACTCTAAACTGTAGGTGGGTTTCTCACAGTTCATGACCTAATATGAAAACAGGGCAATATAGTGGACGTCTGGCTCATGTCTGATTTTGCACAATGTGTAAAAAGGCAAATGTTAACTAACATTGCTAGAATCTACAACTCTGCAAACTCCATGTGCTGATCAAGGAGCACACAGGTTTTCACCAGTTGAGTATAATAAACATTTTGAATGTGTTTACTAATTCATGCTGAAACTGAAGCGTCAGCATGACTTTGGGTTATTGGTGCTGTGTGTACGAAAGCTACAGTAGACTCCTAGACCACAATCGTTCTCAAAACACCACAAAGTGACAGCCACTCTCCTCTACCAACTCACTGCTTGTTGCACTTGTCCAAGAAGCTAAACAAAGACAAAAAGATGTGCCAGTTTCATCCAAGTTACTGTCTTCCCATCAGAGTTGCTCCCACCAGTTTTGTGGTCAATAAGCAAACCAAATGTTGTGCTTTGCAGTCAATTTGACTTTTACAATTAAACAAATGTTGTAGCATAAAGTTTTCTTGAGTTAATCTAGCCTTGAAATATATTATTTATACTGTACTTACAAGTAAATATCAGAAAATTAACACATTCAGACTTTTTTTGATGCTTGAAAATTTGCAAACATAATCTGTTTGCCTGACTAACACTCATGAAATACTCAACTATTAATGACTTGAGACTTGACTTTGACAGATAACTCGGAAGGACTTTACTTTTTCAATCGAATATTTGTATTTGTTCTAGATATTCGGACATTATGTTATGTCTCTTAAATATGATTGTGTGATTTCAAGTGCAATGTGCGCAAACCTGGCAACCTACTAAGTTGCAGCAGACCAGCAGAGGCCAACACAGCAGCTATCATGCAGGGCTATCGTCATTCAAGGATTTTGTTTTCAATGATGGCAGTAAGAAGAGGACAGCATTTTGCAAGAAAATTCATTCATCTTCATGCATCATTACAAAATCTTCAAGAAAGTTAGGCCTACATGAATGCCAACTTATTGGCTGGTCAAACTTTAGCTCAGTGTTTCCCAAACTTTTTTTTTTGTCATTCCCCATTTCAGAAGCCAAGCCTTAGTTTCAACTCATGTTTTTCCCCTGTTCATCCACGCCTCCCCTACAGTGGCTCTATGCGTCCCCCAGTTTTGGAACCACTGCATTAGCTAGAAAGTTAATGTTATTTAAAGGATATGTTAGACTTGGCTGCTTGCATGCATTGAATGCATTTTATTGAGAAGGCATGTTGTAAAAGACAATAGGGGTACTGATCGCTGACAACAAAGTTTTCTTAGCTGGTGATATACGCTGAACTGATCCGGTGAATGGTGACAACAGTTTCTGTGGTTGGATTACAGTTTTTCTCCATTGGTTTGGCTCATTTTTTGAAACTTCAAAATTACATGGACAAACCTCCAAACCACTTGGCAATTGTTCACAACAGAATTGAATTTCTCATTCATTCCATCAAATTGCAAATGTCTTACTACATCTTTGCAAATGATTAAGTACAGGTAGCCTACAGTTAGCCTACATTTAGCACAATTTTCCAAGTGAATAGATCTTGTTGATCTAAACTGATGATTCTCAGTCTAATGGTTGTTCTCTCCAAAACATGTCAGCATCATTTCATTGTATAAGTTATCACATGCACAATAGTCTGTTCAATTGTCAAAATTAGTCAAGAACCTAATACTATGAATACCATATATGAATCTCTTGGAACATTTGATAAATTGATTAATTGACCGTCAGGTGAAAATAGAACTTGACTAACGAAGGAGGAGTTCCACACATCTCAGATGACCAATCAAACAATATGTTTGGTTACCTGACAGGTGCTGTCCATGATTGTGAATGCTGCCAAACATGTATGTATAGAGCTTGACCAGGACCAGTACAATTTCTGAACATGGAGGCACCTGGCCAAGTAAATGAACAAGGGCAACTGCCTGCTCGAGGAAGAGGAAGAAGAGGAGGAGGAGTAAGGGTGCGAGGTGGTAGAATAGGGGGAAGAGGCCGAGGAGCACGGAAACACCATGCTGTCCCGGATGAAATTCGGGCCACACTTATAGACCATGTTATCAACCATCGCCTCACAATGGCGGAGGCAGGTCGCCGAGTGCAGCCTAATGTGCCCCGCTCTACAGTCTCCTCCATCATCCAAACCTTTGGCAGGGAAAACAGGTATGTCCTCAGTCAATGATGGAATATTATATGTTGAATAGGACAGGGCACTGTGCATAAAGCAAGAGAAGCATTTATTTACTCATTTACCTATTCATTTAGTGTGTGTGTGTGTGTGTGTGTGTGTGTGTGTGTGTGTGTGTGTGTGTGTGTGTGTTTTATAGGCCTACAGTGATATCTTACCTCAATGGGATGTTATGACACTAAAAATGACAAGAAAAATATTGGAGAAAATAAACTCGAATTATTGATGATACAGTTTACAGTAGTATTAGTCACTGTGCAGTGATGCATTAGAATTGTGGTAAAGTTACTGTAAGTAAAACAACAATACAATTACATTGGTAACTCATTCTGTAAGAAATACATAAGGCATACATTACGAATGGTAATACAGTGTTGTCCTTTGAATTGTATGTCTAGGATTGGACGACAACCTCGCACGGGTGGCAGAGGAAAACTTCTCAATGACCAACAAGAACAAGACATCTGTAACATGGTGATGGCAAATAATGCCATCACACTGAGACAGATCCGCACTGCAATCATAGAAGACAATGCCATATTCCACAATGTGAAACTCTATAAGCATCTCCACAATAGACCGGATATTGAACAAGCATCAGATGACCATGAAGCAACTTTACACGGTACCATTTGAGAGGAACTCAAGAGGTGTAAGAGGATAGAGTGAAAGAGCTGCGGTACCAGTATGTACATGTAAGTCAGTTACTGGTTGTCTATCATTATAACCATTTTACAATTAAGCAGTGGTTCCCAAACTTTTTTGGCTTCAGCACCCCCTTTACCTGATGTCTGAATCCAAGTATTTGCTTTATCTGACTTCAACATTTTGCCTAAAAACTGCAACAGAAAACTGCAGCTTATCATTATAATCGTTATTTTGAAGAATATAACATACAGTAAGAAAAGGGGTCAAGGAGCTGCAATTAGTGCCTCCCAAGCAGATCTATCTAATACTGTGGGTTTTACTGTAACATTTCAGTATGTCTAGTCATTGATGATTTCCCCCTCCCCTTTCTCTCAAATACCCTCTGTAGTACCTCTGCGTAGGCCTATCCCTAGGGGTACATGTACCCCAGGTTTGGAACCACTGGAGTAGTGGCCAGTAGTATATTGAACTTGTGGAGGAGAACATAGAACATTCCTATGTAATTTTCTGTTACTCTAGTGTATGACTCTTCTGTATGACTGATTTGATGATTTTTTTTACTCTATTGTAGAGAATAATGGCATTGGAAGGAAACGAGACCCCTCACATCCTCGTGTTTGTGGATGAAGCTGGCTTCAACCTGGCCAAGGGCCGAAGACGTGGCCGTATAATATTGGCCACCGGCCACGGTGGATGTCCCAGGCCAGCGTAGGGGCAATATAACTATGTGTGCTGCCATTTCTGAGAATGGTGTGGCCACTTACATCCCCAGTCTTGGCCCATACAATACACAGAAGCTCCTCATCTTCTTGGATTTCCTTAATTCTGATTTGATCCCTGAAAATGAGAGAGGTCTCATAGGGCCTCACCTACCAAAGTATGTAATTGTGTGGGACAATGTGAATTTCCACTGTGGCCCGCTCATCAGGGCCTGGTTCACTACTCATCCAAGGATGGTCATGGTGTTCCTACCACCTTACTCTCCTTTCCTCAATCCTATTGAGGAGTTTTTCTCCGCTTGGAGGTGGAGAGTGTATGAGCATCAGGCTCAAAATCAGAGGTCCCTGATCCATGCAATGGACGCTGCGTGTGATGATATTACAGGAGATCAGTGCAGGGGATGGTTGCGACATGCATGCCGTTTCTTCCCTCGTTGCATCGCAAGGGAGAATATACGCTGTGATGTGGACGAGAATCCTTGGCCAGACAGACAGCAGCGTGTGGATGGCCAGGAGGGTGAGGAGGACGGCCAGGAGGGCGAGGATGGTGGCCAGGAGAGGGAGGGTGAGGATAGCGACCAGTGAAGAAATGTTAGTTTTGAATCTCCAGCTTTATTTACAGCACTGTAGGCTACATATAATTTTCCTTGTTTTTTGTTTATGTGTTTATATTACAGTATATTGTGCTGTATACATTTTCTTTTAACTCTGATGTATGGAAGTTACTTTATGTGTGTGAATAAAAATGGTTACAATTTCCTTGGCAGTATGAGTGCAATGTGTGATATCAAACCTTGGAGGGTACTCTTACCGTAAAATTCTATTTTTTTTTTTCAGTTTTCTACACAATTGTATTCTGTTAGCTAGACAAAAAAAAATAGTACAGTAACCATTGTCAATGAAGGACTGGGCTAAGACTGAGCGGTGGAGATGAGGGATATTTCAATGGTCCTCTGCCATAGTGATAAAACATCCAAACATGTTGACTTGCAGTGCTTACACAATGCCAAAGGGACAATGCATTTTGGGGGCACTGACTATTTATATGAGAAAGGAATTTAGTTTTGACACATGAGTGAACTGTTTTGGGAGAGATATGAGCTTTTGCAGGTGAACCATGGTGTTGTGCTGAACCATCCAGGTTATTTTGGCAAAAGCACCAAGAATGTTGAGAACGTCCGGTCTGTTTCGAGAAATGAGCCAAAGCAATTGAGAAGGATCTTTTGCCTTTTGGTGGCACTGACTATTTATATGGGAAAGGAATTTAGTTTTGAAGCATGAGTGAACAGTTTTGGGAGAGATATGAGCTTTTGCAAGTGAACTATGGTGTTGTGCTGAACTGTAAGACTGTTTTGCCAAATGATCTTAGAGTTCTGAGAATGTAATTTCTGTTTCAAGAAATGAGCCAAACCAATGGAGAAAAACTGTAATACAAATCTGTGTTTTGGTTCTATAATAATTTGTTTTGTTTGTTTATTGGATAAGTAAATGGTGGCATTTTATTATGTCTATTACATCTGTGTGTCTATCCAACGATGTGCTTGGCTTGTGTAGTGATCAGAAAAGTGGCTGTAAATACTCTTCCTCCCTGCAGCAGAATCAAAAAATGAAATGCAAATGAAGCTCCATTAATTCAGTGGCAAACACATTTAATTTCCTGTAAATTCTTCACAATAAAACTCCATTATTTTGTTATTTAAAAGCTTTTATTTTCATGAAGCAGCACAATCAGGAAATGTTGGGTTTTCACCGTCAGTAACTTAACACGACTTGTGAAACACCTGAAAGCAAACAACGAAACAGTAAAATGCAGCAGATATCTGAAAGAACGAACAGGGACGATAAACTTAACTAAAATTCCTTTCTCTCAGGTTACCTGCACAGACATGAGTTGAGTCTCACATTACAGGCTTGTTTGAGGGAGAGAAGGGGATCATCATAGGTTGGCTGCAGTTGCAGGACGTCACTGCGGCCTGCTTGGAGGCAGGAATATTCAGTTTGGAAGTACTCCAAAGAAGGTTCATCCCCGGCACAGCTTGGCTTTACTCAGCGTGGTAAAACTGGTAATGGAAATGCATATAAGTAGGGGTGTGGCAATCTCACAATTCGATCTGATTTCAATTTTTGGGTGTCTGATTTCATGCCGAATCGACTTTTGATTCAAAACGATTTTCAATTCAAAATGGATTATCAAATTGAATGAATAGAAAAAGCGGCACTATTTTCAGTCTTTTGCCTCAGTTTATTGTGTGCTAAGCCATTAATTGGGGTCCTAAATCAGCTGAAATACAATATGATTAACATACTTAACATTTAGAAAATTGATTTTTGACAATTGCGAATAGATTCTGAATTGTAGGAGATTTTCAAGGAGTTTGACTCGGTGCATCCAAAAGTGCCAGTGGAAAAGCCCCATGGTAGTAGTAAGTCTCCATGAAACTCTCTCCTATGTGCAGGGCCTATACAGATAAAAGTGAGGGGTGTAAATGAATATTCTGAGAAAAAGAGAATAGTATAAAAAGAATGAACAGAGTGAAATGAACACAGTAGACTACAGTGTGTGCTGCAGTTGCAATAGGCAATTGCAGGTATATGTGTAAAGAATGAGTAATGCTTTCAGTAAACATTATAGATAGAATAAAACGCTGGATATGAATATAGTGTTTACACTACAGGTAATATACTGCATGTGTATGAACATACACAGCAGTATAAATATGAAAATGCTGTGTGCCAGACTTACGGTATTCACAGTGGTGTAATGTTATTTGGAGGCTTGTTATTGATTCCCACAAAATGTCAAATATCAGTCAGAATTATAAGGTATAAACAGGCTGCAACAGTTTTAGTTGAAAATGTTGAAAATAACACTAAACTAAACTTACCACTGATTTTGAGGACTTGACTTGTAAGTTGCTTGACCTGAGCAATGACTTGACTTCTCACGGCAGTAACTTGAGCCTTGCTTGTGACTTGCACATGTGTGACTTAGTCCCAACTTTGTCAATTTTTTTGTTGCAGGTCTACTGTAATTATAAAAGCTTTCATTGTTTACAGTTTAGCTAGCATATAAACTTTCCTTTAACAAAGTAAGAAACAAATATACTGTACTTGTACCTTTTGGTTAACATTGGTCATGATTGTTGTCATGAATCCTGATGTAGTCCAAAATAACAATATAACATTAGCATTACTTGGTTGTTTGTGTAAAGGAACATTTCCTTTACTAAAGGAGCATTGAGAAGTCATCTCACATAACAACAGAAATTTGGCGTTACTCTTGCTCAGAGTATTTAGACCTTTACTTCTGTCATTCCGTCCTTAACATGAAATCTACTGTCTTCGTTTCACTTCATCAGAATGTTTATCATATCATTCATGCTGCAGACTAACTTTGGGTGTCACAGTGGAAAAACTCCCCCCACCCCGCCCCGCCCACTGACTAAAGTCGGAAGCTGATCATTCCCCTCCGAGCCATTCTAAATAGGATGTAATAAATCTCCTCTTTTCCCTGAGATATGTACTTAAATGTCCTGTCTGATAAATGTAGGCCTTCATCCATGCCCAAATGCATTCCCTTAGAAAGATGAATAGTTGTAAGTGGTGGGAAAAGAGGTGGCTAGGGAGGGAGGGATGAATGGGGAGGAGAGGCAAGAAAAGGCCATTTTCTAATGTAGATGGCTTTGACAGAGTATCTCCTGGCTGGAACAGCTAACAGTGAATGAAATGCATCAAGAGATGTTACATTAACCCGAGACAGGACGCGAGAATGGGAGAAAAGGGGAGCGCTGGAGAAAGAAAAAGAAAGAGAGAAATCCATTTCAGTGTCATTTGTCTTGTCTGGTCTTCATATGGCACCTTAGCTTGGTTTCTCTTACTCTGTCAGGTAAGCTCGTTCTCACCTTTTACCCCCTTTTTTTGACTATTTCTCCATCTACCACTTTCTTGATTCCTCTACTCTTACAGCCTCTCCTCTATTTTACACCTACTCTTAACTCTCTGTGCGCTCCCCACTCAAACACCTGCTCTCTGCCTTGCTTCCCCACCGTATTTCCATCTCTTTTACTTTGGCCTCCTCTCTTTCTATCTCCTAATTTTCTCTCATCCCCACATTCCATTCCTGCTTTCTCCCTGTTATATCCTTTTTGACCTCAATTCTTCAGCAATATTTTCTTCTACAAACATCAATAGCATAAACACTGGACACTGGAATGGCACAAGCTGACACACAAACACAAACTGAGACAGGCACACATCTTTTTTTAAAATCTTTTTTTTGACAGACGTAGAGATTTGACCATATAGAACTGGGGTCTAATGGTTGTGTATAAATGTGTTTTTAATGTGTATTGGTTTATCTTTACAACACTATTTGAAAATGTATAGGAAGGTCACATTCATGACAAATTTTGATGAAGCACATGACATCAATCCTGTCTAATCAATCGGCCTGGCCAATATTATCAGTTACATGTTAACGAAGAAGTAACACATTTGTCTTATACAGTATGTATCATGTACCGTGTAGTATAAGATGCAAACTATTAATGTTATCTTAAAAAACATAGGGGTCATATCACCAGTATGACTGAAAACTGCTGCTCTTTGATAGCAATCTCTGGGTCTAGCTAGCTACTGTTAGCAAATAAGATCATAGCTCTGTTAGCCATGGAGCCAGTGGTCTTAAATTTTTTTCTGGACTGGGATCTTGGGTCACATGGGGGGTCGCCATGGGTGACGGGGCTCAGCCCAACTGGATTTGCCAGCCTGAGAGTGAACAAGGCTGGACACCTAACTTGGACCGAACACAGCCTCCAAGACTGACAGATGCCAATTCTAAGACAGGGGATATAGTACAGAGGTGATTTACAGTGGCTCTGACCAGGACTATGACTCCAGGGATGACAAGACATAGCAGGGTGGGACAGGAGAAGAATGAAGGGGCAGAAGAGTGAGAAAGTCGGGCATCAGCAGGAGGTGAAAATGTTTCTGTTGAGTTATATTTCTCATTGTAAAAATTAGTTAATGATGCAGTTAAGCTCATTTTAGCCCGGTGAAAGAGAGAAACAGGATTCAGATGGTGTACGGGTGTATTTTTCTGTTTATTAAGAAAAATAGAAGTAAGAGCATTTCATATCTCGGCATTTTGTGATTTTGTGTGATTTATTATGCTAACTAAAATGCAGAAAGAACTGACGTGGAAATCCTTCATGTTGAAGCAAACTGGCCTTATGACTATAAAGCATTGTTACTACACCAAATAACAAAAACATACCTTATCGATGTTACTTGGTTACTTGGTTGAATTAGGTCAAACTCTATGTTAGACCTCATGTGAACAAACTGTTCTAAAACTTCAATAAGAGAAATCCAAGTAGACTTTTTATGGAAATTAGAGAGGTAGTGATGTGTGTTTTACAATTGGTGTCTCTGGGAGCCTAAACTAAGGTAATGGATATTTTTTTACAATACAGAAATGAGGAAAAGTCATGAAGGAGGCTTATGAAGAGGCTGAAGCTAACAGAAGCTGAACATTATCATAAGGTTCTCACTCCCAAATGCAGAATACAGCAGCTCGGTCAGCTATCTAGATTCAGTTTTGTACGTGCAGTCAAGCTAGCAATAATACATATAAATGGTAAATTGACTTGCACTTCTATAGCGCTTTTTCCAATCTACTGACCGCTCAAAGCGCTTTACAACACTTGTCACATTCACCCATTCAGCAAGTTACTGCAAAGTGCCGAACTGGGGTTCAGTAACTTGCTCAAGGATACTTTGACGTGCACCAGTGACCTTCCAATTACTGGATGACCTGCTCTACCTCCTGAGCTACAGCTGAGCTACAACACTCGGTCAGGCTTTCAGAATAAAGCTTGCTCACAAACTTCACATATGATATATTACGATTTTTGGAATCCTCTTAACATTGTCAAAGTTATGTCACAGTTTGGTTAACCCCAGTTTTCACCGGGCCCAGGAAGTCTGGCACTGGAACAGCATTGTGCATCCGGTCAATTTTTAAAATAAAACACCCGGTGCCAACTTGGGCTCTACAGCACAACAAAGTCGGAAATATTAACAATAAACACACTTAAAACAGACAAATAACAGAACAATTTAATTACATAGCCTACCCACCCACAAGAACAGAACAATTTAATTACATAGCCTACCCACCCACGAGAATAGAACAATTTAATTACATAGCCTACCCACCCACAATAACAGAACAACTTAATAATGTAGCCTACCCACCCACAATAGAAGCTCAAAAGCCCAAGGAGTAAGGATGAAATAACACAATCTGAGCAAGTCAATAATATCAGGCAGGCATGGCGCTCTGCTTCTGAAACGCTCCCAGTGGGATATGAAGCCGTGTGGAGGATGGAACAAAACAGCGTTGCAAACACCAGGTAACAGAGACCTGCCCAGTGGAATGAAGGGGTCAGGTTGTGACAAAAAACTGTGACAGAAAAAAAGGAAAGATTGTGCTTTGATCAGTCACATCACTTAATTAAACATAATTTACCTTACTTGCATAACATAACTCAGCCATCCAACCATCCAACCACCCACTGAGTCAGACTTTTCTTGTTCTTTATACTACTGCACTGCAGCAGCACTGCAAGAAGTGGTTGAGGGGGTAACTACAGCATCAAACTTAGAAGCTAGTATTTGATGCGTTGGTAGTGAAAATGGGCCATTAAAGTCCTTGGTATTTCAGTTTTTAATAATGCTGTAGAGGTGGATATTACCAAACATATTTGTAATTTAGCAAATTTAAGTAATTGCCACATGGACAACCCGTAGCCTAGTAGCCTAGTTTTTCTTCTCTGTTTCCTATCTCTGCCTGTCTCTGTCTACAACTGTGTCCAACAGCAAACGTGATACAAGATACAAAAACTGACACTTGATATAGAGCATTTAATATTATTAATATTTGTCTGTCAGGTTAAAATAACACTTAGAAGGGACACTAATGGTTTCCAGCTCGTGTACAGTAAAAGTTTTAAAAGAAAAAGACCAAAAGATACAAATATACACTTTTACAAAATAAAGCAAAAACATCCTGCCCCCACACCAACACACACGCGTACACACACACACACACACACACACACACACACACACAAAGCTTGCTTGTTGTTGTGTTGTTGCCTCAGAGACTGCAGCAGCTGTCAGTGTGTTAGCGTGTGAGATAAAACCAGGAGGCTCAGTGATACAGCAGGGATCTGAAGTGCCAATTAATTAGGATGAAGGAAAAGAGTGTGTGAGAACACTGCAAACCCACAGCATCAGCACAGATGTGGAAAGCAATGTTTCTTACAAGTGTAGCCTGGGACCAAAAAGGGCTTGTTTTGTGTCGAAATACAAATATTTTATAATGATCCTCCATTCCAGGGTGAAAGAGTGAATTTGTCATTTGGGTCTGTGGCTAAAATAGAAACTCAAAATCGTCATGTTCTGTTATCTACACACCCTTTGTTCTGTAGAGTACATTCTGACAGTATTTAATGATTTAACAAACCTTAATGATGACAGTTTTACCTGCACCAGCCACATTAGTAACAGTAATTACACCAACACGTATCATTATGAACTTAGTGGCAAAAAACTGGCCTGGTTTACATTTGTTGCAATTTGGAACAATTGTTCAGCTCCATGTTTAAGTTCCCCTGCATTGTAATGCAGTAGAAATATGCAGCATTAACCTGTGCTAACCATTACAGCCTGCCTGCAAGGCTTTGGCAATATATTTGCCAAGCTTAATTTGAAAAGTACCTGCGAGGGAGGGAATAAGACTTGAGTGGAGTAGCAGACTATTTGTGTTTCACCTGCTTGCAGCGCTCATTTATGCAGAACAAATCCAGTGAGGGGAGCTTTAGCCTGTACTGGTCCAAAATGCAGAGAAGAATGTTTTTAAAGGTATTACCACAGTCTCCCCAAAGTCTACATTTTTATTTTGCTTAAACCTCCCACTTTTTCATCCTAGCAGTTTTAGATTAATAAAATGTATGCAGTGTATGAATAGCTCATGAGTAAATGCTTCCTGTTCACAGCTAAGCCTTTTTCTTTGTGGTGGGGTTACACAAAGTTGTGGCTATTAGATTGGAGTAGTTAACGGTCATAGTGCTTTTCCCATCTACTGTCACACACACACACACACCGATGGCAGAGGCTACCATGCAAGGTGCCAACTCCTCATCAGGAGCAATTTGGGGTTCAGTATGATGCTCAAGATTCCAACCAGCAACCTTCCGATTACTGGACAACCCGCTCTACCTCTTGAGCTACAACCGCCCCAGTTCAATATGAATTTGTCTACAAATGTTTGATCATTCAGGTTTTCACTTTGTTACAGGCCAACATAAAAATGAAATGGCTTCTTGTGACTGAATTACTTTTTGAAAATATTATTTTTATCACCCACCACTGAACAGTTTCAGTTTGATTCACACACTAAAGGCCTCTTCACATTTCTCTCTAGAATAGCTCTGGCAGTGTGCTTGGCAGCCCAGGGTTGAAGCGCTTATGATGTATGTTGGCTTTGATTGACATTAGCTAACACTACGATAACAGAGGGTTGACTACACAGAAGCTTATAATGCTCAGAGTGATACAAGCACAACACTCACCAGCAACATTCATTGTTCAGCTGATTTGCTCCAACAAATTGACTTTCTTGTCTCTATTATGATGATTTCTGTCTGATAAAGCTCAGGACAGACAGGTATGACAGCGAAAAGGTATGACAGTTTTTACTTCAGATTTTATTATGCAGTTTTACAAGCAGCAGTAAGTCTTTTGCTTGCTTTTATTACCCTGGGTTTTGTTTCTCAGGTGACAAACTGGCTGCCCTAACCAGGACCTGGAGGGTGCTGCTCAGTCTTGCTTCCAATCTGGCCCGGTGGTCACCTGTGGTATTACAGCAAAAAATTCCCCTGCAGCCCAAAAAGCATTTTCCCCATAGACCACCATTATAAGAGACGTCTGTAAAACTGTTAACAGGACACCAAGAACTGCAAACGAGGTTGATTATGTCTCTTTCTGTTATGAATTTTTGATCCATTTAGTTTTTTTTTTTTTACTACTTCCAATAAGCTGAGAAAAGCGATTTAAAAATTTGTGACGTCGTCACAACGTAAGGTCTACGGACTGAGTGGAGACTCAGGGGCTGATGGGCCGCATTATCAGGAAGTAAACGCAGAAGCCAGAAAACTTTTTTGGCGTATGCACCAGGCGAGCAATTCTCATTGGTTTGAATAGGCACCATCTTTGCATCTGGTATCTAGTTCTTCTATAGAGATCTATGGACCTAACCATCTAATTGTTTTTGGCTGTTGAAGCCATACACAGCAAGAGAGGAGGATCTGCAGATATCAGGACTAAATAATGGCTCCTGTTCTTTCCCTGGGGGCAAAAAAATATCCTCCATAGAGAGAGCGTAATTCTTAATTCAAGAAACTAAAAGCTGAAAAGACTGTTTTTAGTAAAGATGCATACTATATTCTATGTTATATTGAGCACATAGCTTAATTTCTTGATAAAATTATCTTTTTTAGAAAACCTGACAAAAATAATGTTGTGCCTTTGTTTTGTCTTTCATCTCTCTTTTTTTCTCCCCCTTTTGTTGCATATATTACTGAAAATGGTTGGACAAATACAGTATGTGTGTGTCATTTTATGTGTGTGCTTGAGGTCAGCATCAGCCTGATCCCAAACAAGACAATATCTTCCTGATGTCCTCTGTGTAATCAGCCTCCGGTGGTGCACACATAACCAGCATCGCCTCACCCCAACACACACACACACAGACACACACACACACACGCACATGCACGCACGCACACACACACACACACACACACACATACACACACACACACACACACACACACACACACACACACACACAGAGTTCAGTTCAGATCAGTATAGCTGGGAGTGGTGCTGGAGCTTCCCCGGAGCAGCAGTCCAGTTCACAGTCAGGTTAATTGTGGGTGGTGAAGCGCTGGGCGTTGCAAAGCTAAGAGTAGAGTTTATTTGCAGATTAAATTACCAGTTGAGAAGCAGTGGAGGGAGGATAGAGGTGGAGGGTGGAGGCACAAACACACCGCTCCGGCCCTTTTCTTTGATGGTGTAATGGACCAAGGAGATGAACAGCACAGGTAGGAATATTTATAACATGGCACAGAGTAAGGTTCAAGTAATATCTAAAGCAAATGTTTAGCACGTGTGAAGCCGTTTTGTTTAAAGGTTTGGCTTGAATTGACTCAGCCCAGCACAGCAGGGATTTGTATTTTCTTTACAAAAGGGCTACCTGCTTAAAGACGTGTCTAACTGGACTGAATCTTGAATAGTGATTTTAAAGCAGCAAAATTAGGAAATGTTGGGTTTTCACCAGCAGTAACTTAAAACAACTCCTGAAACAGCCTAAAGCGAACATGGCGAAATAGTTAAATACCGCATATGTCTAGTACAAAACAATGACACAGGGAGAAACTTAAGAGATTCAGTAAGAGGCTATAAAAGTAGCTTCAGCAGAAACGTCTTTCTCTCAGGTTTCCTGTTCCTGTGCAGACATGCATTGAATATTGCAACACAGGCTTGTTTGAGGGTGAGAAGGGGGTTGTTGTGTCACCACAACCTGCTTGGAGGTGAGGCTGGCGCGCTTAGGCCCTACACTGGAGAAGGGTGGCTGGCATGGAACAGAAAATAAGCACGGCACGGAAAAGCCCCAACAGTTGTTTAATTTGTAGGACTTGATTTAGAACAAAAAGCCTCAGTTAGAAATGTTTCACATGGCTGTTAAGGAGGGTCAAATGGAGAATCACCCCAAGGGATATTTTGGGGAATTTAGAATCCAGTGTTTTTTGAGCTCTATCCAAACTTGGGACCAAAGTCAAGATATCTTGCCCTCTGCTCAACAGAGTTTGACTATTTTTTCTTAATAAATATATATATACATATATATATATATATCCATCCATCCATCCATTTTCTACCGCTTATCCGGGACCGGGTCGCGGGGGCAGCTGCCTGAGCAGGGACACCCAGACTTCCCTCTCCCCGGACACTTCCTCCAGCTCCTCCGGGAGGATCCCAAGGCGTTCCCAGGCCAGCCAGGCGACATAGTCACTCCAGCGTGTCCTGGGTCTTCCTCGGGGTCTCCTCCTCCCGGTGGGGCATGCCTGGAACACCTCCCGAGGGAGGCGTCCAGGGGGCATCCGATACAGATGCCCGAGCCACCTCAGCTGGCTCCTCTCGATGTGGAGGAGCAGCGGCTCTACTCCGAGCTCCTCCCGTGTTACAGAGCTCCTCACCCTATCTCTAAGGGAGTGCCCTGCCACCCTGTGAAGGAAACTCATTTCGGCCGCTTGTATCCAGGATCTTATTCTTTCGGTCACGACCCAAAGTTCATGACCATAGGTGAGGGTAGGAACGTAGATTGACCAGTAAATCGAGAGCTTCGCCTTTCGGCTCAGCTCTCTCTTCACCACGACAGACCGATACAACGACCGCATTACTGCGGCCGCCGCACCGATCCGCCTGTCAATCTCACGCTCCATCCTTTCCTCACTCGTGAACAAGACCCCGAGATACTTGAACTCCTCCACTTGAGGCAGGAACTCTCCCCCAACCCGGAGGGAACAAGCCACGTTTTTCCGGTCGAGAACCATGGCCTCAGACTTGGAGGTGCTGATTCTCATCCCAGCTGCTTCACACTCGGCTGCAAACCGCCCCAGGACATGCTGGAGGTCCCGGCTCGAAGGAGCCAACAAGACAACATCATCTGCGAAAAGCAGGGATGAAATCCAGTGGCTCCCGAACCAGATCCCCTCCGGCCCATGACTGCGCCTAGAAATTCTGTCCATAAAAATAATGAACAGAACCGGTGACAAAGGGCAGCCCTGCCGGAGTCCAACATGCACCGGAAACAGGTCTGACTTACTGCCGGCAATGTGAACCAAGCTCCTGCTCCGGTCATACAGGGACCGTACAGCCCTTAGCAGAGGGCCCCCGACCCCGTACTCCCGAAGCACCTCCCACAGAATGCCACGAGGGACACGGTCGAACGCCTTCTCCAAGTCCACAAAGCACATGTGGACTGGTTGGGCAAACTCCCATGAACCCTCCAGCACCCTGCGGAGGGTATAGAGCTGGTCCAGTGTTCCACGGCCAGGATGAAAACCGCATTGTTCCTCCTAAATCCGAGGTTCGACTATCGGCCGAATTCTCCTCTCCAGTACCCTGGAATAGACTTTACCAGGGAGGCTGAGGAGTGTGATCCCCGATAGTTGGAACACACCCTCTGGTCCCCCTTTTTGAATAGAGGGACCACCACCCCGGTCTGCCAGTCCAGAGGCACTGTCCCCGACTGCCACGTGATGTTGCAGAGGCGTGTCAGCCAAGACAGCCCCACAACATCCAGAGACTTGAGGTACTCAGGGCGGATCTCATCCACCCCCGGTGCTTTGCCATCGGGCAGCTTCCGGACTACCTCGGTGACTTCGGCTTGGGTGATGACTGGATCAACCTCCGAGTCCCCAGCCTCTGCTTCCTCTATGGAAGGTGTGTCAGTGGGATTGAGGAGATCCTCGAAGTATTCCTTCCACCGCCCGACGATATCCCCAGTTGAGGTCAACAGCTCCCCACCTCCACTGTAAACAGTGTTGGTGGAGAGCTGCTTCCCCCTCCTAAGGCGCCGGATGGTTTGCCAGAATTTCCTCGAGGCTGACCGGTAGTCCTCCTCCATGGCCTCCCCGAACTTTTCCCAGACCCGAGCCTTTGCTTCCGCGACCGCCCGTGCTGCAGCACGCTTGGCCTGTCGGTACCTGTCAGCTGCCTCAGGAGTCCCCCGAGCCAACCAGGCTCGATAGGACTCCTTCTTCAGCTTGACAGCATCCCTTACTGTCGGTGTCCACCACCGAGTTCGGGGATTGCCGCCACAACAGGCACCGGAGACTTTACGGCCACAGCTTCGAACAGCCGCGTCAACAATGGAAGCGGAGAACAAGGCCCATTCGGACTCAATGTCCCCAGCCTCCCTCGGGATCTGGTCAAAGCTCTCCCGGAGGTGGGAGTTGAAGACCTCCCCAACAGAGGGTTCCACCAGACGTTCCCAGCAGACCCTCACAGTACGTTTGGGTCTGCCAAGTCTGTCCAGCTTCCTCCCCTGCCAGCGGATCCAACTCACCACCAGGTGGTGATCAGTTGACAGCTCAGCCCCTCTCTTCACCTGAGTGTCCAAGACATACGGCCGGAGGTCAGATGACACGACCACAAAGTCGATCATTGACCTCCGGCCTAGGGCATCCTGGTGCCACGTGCACTGATGAACACCCTTATGCTTGAACATGGTGTTCGTTATGGACAAACTGTGGCTAGCACAGAAGTCCAACAACAGAACACCACTCAGGTTCAGATCGGGGAGGCCGTTCCTCCCAATCACACCGCTCCAGGTAACACTGTCGCCGCCCACGTGAGCGTTGAAGTCACCCAGTAGAACGATGGAGTCCCCAGTTGGAGCACTCTCCAGTACCCCTCCCAGGGACCCCAAGAAGGCCGGGTACTCTGCACTGCCGTTTGGCCCGTAGGCCGAAACAACAGTGAGAGACCTATCCCCGACCCGAAGGCGCAGGGAAACGACCCTCTCGTTCACCGGGGAAAACTCCAACACATGGCGGCTGAGCTGGGGAGCTATGAGCAAGCCCACACCAGCTCGTCGCCTCTCACCGCGGGCAACTCCAGAGTAGAAGAGAGTCCAGCCTCTCTCAAGGAGTTGGGTTCCAGAGCCCAGACTGTGCGTGGAGGCAAGCCCGACTATCTCTAGCCGGTAGCGCTCAACCTCCCGCACCAGTTCAGGCTGGTATATACATATATATATATATATATATATATACATACATACATATATATATGTATATATATATATATATATATATATATATATATATATATATATATATATACATACATACATATATATATGTATATATATATTTACTAAACAGTTTAACATTTTGGGATATACCTGTATTACCTTTTTTCCAAGAGGGAGATGTCCAGATGGATATCAATCTCAAGTCTGCCTGTTTAGTACAGAGGGGAAAACAGCAAGCCTGGCTTTTTCCAAAGTTCATAAATACACCTACCAACACCTCTTACATTCACCAAATAATCAGTGGCATCTCATGTTTCATTTTTAATTATTTTTTTGGATGGTTGTTGGAGCCTGTCATACAAGTACAAAGTAGCTGACATTGTGAGTCTAATGCCTGATAAATGTTACTGATCAACTTACTGCTAGTGTTGAATTTGATTTCACTACCTTATTTCAGATAACATCATTCTGCTACACAGCTGTCTACAAAGTTTGGATTAAAAAATATCCTCTATTAATAGGCCCACCTGTTTTATACACTGAGGTTGCAGTATGTACAGTACAATATTTATTTGTACAGATTCAACACATCCTCATACCGAAACAATTGAATAGGTTGATTGCTAGTAACTCCCACAATGACCAAAACAAGACAACTGTTGCAACGTTCCAGTGACAGGCACACTGGACCTTCATCGTACACTTACACCGTACAGTTTAGTTAGGTTAAGGCAAGAAAACTACTGAGAATGAAGTCATACCCTGATTGACTGCGTTCCAGTCCAAGAAAAACAGTACTTCCTAGGTTAGAAAATGTTAGGAATAGCAGTTGATAACAATGTATTACGCAGTATTTTGTGCATACAAACACTGAAGCAACATGTCCACAGATAGAAGTTGGGCAGCCATCTTAGATTTTGACGTTGGCACCTGTGAGATGCATCTGACTTTCAGAGTCAGAAATCCGACTTCAGGAAGCGTTCCAGTTGAAATTGCTGACTGGAAACACTGAAATTCCAGCTTCCAAGTTCAAATTCAATTATAAAACTACTTGGTTAGGTTTAGGAAAACATTTAAAAATGTACATATGTTATGTACATAATTTCAAATACGCAATGTACATGACGTAACTTAACTCCTTTAGTAAGTTGAAATAACTCACCGCTGACTTTCACTTTTTCAGGAGACATGAACAGTAATCGCCTGGGTGATGGTTTGACCCTTCCGTCCACCCCAACCTCCTCCACATGTGGACTACGTCACTCTTTATATCACTTCACCTGACTTCCTCCTTTTGCTGCAGTAATGATTATCACCACCACTAGAGGTCGCCGCCTAACAATCAATGTAAAGAAGGCTCCTAATGAGCTCTGGTGTTCCACCTATTGATATCCTCCTGTAACACACATAGTATAAAGCCAAGTATGTCAATAACTAAGCTCACGATGCAGCCCGCTGTCTATGTGAACCTGTTGTTCATTTGGTGTTCATGTTTGTGTCAGTGGCAGTAGCATGGTGTATGTGGGACTGAGTTAAAATAAACTTTAGCGTGTGTTCATGGGAATGAAGCAACATGTCAGCCAGTCCAACAGTGTGGCTCATTGATGTAATTTAATAGTTTTTGGACAACAATGGAGCTCTATAGCACAGAGGAAGAAGATATATCAGGGTTTCGATACACACACAGTACCTGTTAGTAGATATGTTGAGTGCTGGTTTGGGTCTTTACGTTGGATTTGTTGACCATAATAAAACTATAAAATACTGCCGGCCTTATCATTTAACTGCTCGATCCTAAAATGTCAAAGCAGGTGTGCTCACCATCTCAGGGGAATCAAACTTTCCTCATTTCTCCCTATTTCTCTGTCTATCTTTCTCTCTCTGTCTGTCTCCCTCCTCTCCATTTTACAGCTCTTGAAAAAACAGAGGCTTGACCTTTTGAAAATGACAGGGAACCAGTCTATAAAACAAGCAGTGGAAGCTGTGACTTTCATCTAAACAGGCCCAGTCCAGCGGCGCACACTTTTCTCTCCATTAGGTGTTCCAGTTAAATTTACACGTGGGCTCACCGACGCAAACAGTCTCACACACACATACACACACACACACACCCTGCTCCACACAGCTGCTGTCGGCGGGTCGAGGTGGGCGAGACGCTTGGTCCAATCATAAGTGAATCAGTGTATTTCTGTCCCCTGACTGCCGGTGACAGATTGAACCATTATGTACTGATGAACGCTATCTGCTTTTCTTTTCCATCTCTTCTTTTGCTTTTTCCTACCTTTTATCTTTTTATTTCTACTGGAGTGTGAATTCATATCAGGCTCACTGCTGCAGGGCTACATTTGGTTGTGTTTTGAAGCTCAGTATCCGAACACTGCTCACATGGGGCTGACAGAACCTAAGCACATCCACTGATTTGTAAAAACTACAGGACTTGGTGAATGCTGTTTGAATCTGCCATGTTTATTTGGAATGTGAACAGTAAAAACTCAAGTGTAAATTACCCGAAGCATTTTCAGTAAGCCTTCTTTTTGTCTTGTCATGAGAAATGGAAACTGTGTGGGACTCTACAGAGGAAACAAAGCAGGAAAAGAACAATTACAACCTGTTTAAATTATTGCACTATGGTCCTTTATTTTATAAACTTTGTTATGATTCTGGTTTTGTGTTTATGGTTCCCCGTTTTATTTTGTAATTTTGCCTTCATGTGTTGTGTGTTGCTTTTCAATTCCTCCTATTGTGTCATTTTCCCTCCTGTTTTCTTGCTGTCCACACCTGCTCTGCATCTCCCTCTTTAGCCTTTCCCTCCTTTCTGTGGGTACTTGTCTCTTAAATTGTTTCCACAATTCCCTCACTTGCCTCCTTTCCTTGTGTCTTAGTTCCACCCACTGAGGATTCGGGGAGAGACGCGAGGAAACCACGGGTGGAGAGAGGACCGAGGAAATCTGTTTTAAGACAAATGAGACGTCCTTTCCTCTGCAGCGCCACAGCTGGATCAGCTGTCAGTCGACTTTAACAGCTGTAGATATGTCAGATGGGTTTATGCCAAAAATGCCATTATCTATATATATTTAAATTATAACAGACCTTAAACTTGCTGCGAGATTTAAATAATCAATGAAGTTAAACTGATGTGCTGCATGCGTAATTGCACACAGCTGTGTTAACGGAGAGACACACTTGTATCGTTTCTCATAGTGCAGGTAATGTGATGTTTTCCTCTTCAATGAGATGTATTATTTCAGCCACCAGCAGCCCATCTGATATCAATCACAATGTTTAGTTTTATGACCTGGACCTCCCAATCCACAGATTTCCCACTGTGTTTTCCCACACATTAAACTCCTTCTGGATTTTTTTTTTTGTGAACCCACAACCTTTAAGTTCAAACTGCGCCTGTGATTTTCTGCATGTTACCTGTTTAACAAACAGCTGCACATGCAGAACAAGCTGCAGTCTGTATTTATACTGTGAACTGTGTATTTATACTGTGTACTGTGTATTTATACTGTGAACTGTGTATTTATGCTGTCAGGCCTGGACTAAAATGAGGACTCAGATGCAGAGGAAATCACGTACAAGCACACTTTATATTGATTTCAGATCCTCTTTGAAGAGTGATAAACAAATGGGCTATGAAAAACTCACTTAATAAACTAAAGTCCTGGCAAGATAACTCGCAGAAGATAAACTTCCTAATAAGGAAAATCTCCAAAAAAAAGGAGAGACAAAAAAACACACTAGAAACAGGGAAGATCCTAAAACATAAATCGCTCCCGAAGGAGGAAAACAAAAGCTAGACTAAAAATCAAAACGCTCCAGAAGGAGGAAAACCAAAGGCTGGAGGAAAAATCAAAGCGCTCCCGAAGGCGGAAAACCAAAACTACTGATCAACGGGACAAAAGAAAAGGCTCACCTAAACAGGAGGCTCTACAACTATCTAATACTTATTAAACACAAAATCGCTCCAAAAGGGAGGAAAGAAAACAGTTTACAAAATAACACAAAATCGACGCTAAACTAGAAAACTTTAAAAAACGAAAAATCACTCTCAAAGGAGGAAACAGAAAACAACTTACATGGCGTAGCAAAAAACTCTTGGCAAAATCGACTATGACTGTGGATAAGGGCTTGGGTGCACGGACAAGGACGAACACTTTGGCAAAAGACAAAGGGGAGATGCAGACTATAAGCACATGAGGGTAATAGGGAACAGGTGGAAACAATCAGGGATCAGGGGAGACAATCAGACCGGTGACACATGAGGAAGGGCAAGTGACCTGAAACGAGAGGAGAGTTAGGTTTCAAAATAAAACAGGAAGTTACGAGACAAAAACCCAAGACAAGACAAACCTCACCGCGGTGTGACATATACTGTGTATTTATACTGTGAACTGTGTATTCATACTGTGCACTGTGTATTTATACTGGGAACTGTGTATTTATACTGTGTACTATGTATTTATACTGTGTAGTGTGTATTTATACTGTGCACTGTGTATTTATACTGTGTACTATGTATTTATACTGTGAACTGTGTATTTATACTGTGTACTATGTATTTATACTGTGTATTTATACTGTGAACTGTGTATTTATACTGTGCACTGTGTATTTTTACTGTGTATTTATACTGTGAACTGTGTATTTATACTGTGTACTATGTATTTATACTGTGTACTGTGTATTTATACTGTGCACTGTGTATTTTTACTGTGTATTTATACTGTGCACTGTGTATTTATACTGTGTATTTATACTGTGCACTGTGTATTTATACTGTGTACTATGTATTTATACTGTGAACTGTGTATTTATACTGTGCACTGTGTATTTATACTGTGTACTATGTATTTATACTGTGAACTGTGTATTTATACTGTGCACTGTGTATTTATACTGTGTACTATGTATTTATACTGTGTACTGTGTATTTATACTGTGAACTGTGTATTTATACTGTGTACTATGTATTTATACTGTGAACTGTGTATTTATACTGTGTACTATGTATTTATACTGTGTATTTATACTGTGCACTGTGTATTTTTACTGTGTATTTATACTGTGAACTGTGTATTTATACTGTGTACTATGTATTTATACTGTGTAGTGTGTATTTATACTGTGCACTGTGTATTTATACTGTGTACTATGTATTTATACTGTGCACTGTGTATTTATACTGTGTACTGTGTATTTATACTGTGCACTGTGTATTTTTACTGTGTATTTATACTGTGCACTGTGTATTTTTACTGTGTATTTATACTGTGTACTTTGTATTTATACTGTGTACTATGTATTTATAATGTGTACTGTGTATTTATACTGTGCACTGTGTATTTATACTGTGCACTGTGTATTTATACTGTGAACTGTCTATTTATACTGTGTACTATGTATTTATACTGTGTACTGTGTATTTATACTGTGAACTGTGTATTTATACTGTGAACTGTGTATTTATACTGTGTACTATGTATTTATACTGTGAACTGTGTATTTATACTGTGTACTATGTATTTATACTGTGTATTTATACTGTGAACTGTGTATTTATACTGTGCACTGTGTATTTTTACTGTGTATTTATACTGTGAACTGTGTATTTATACTGTGTACTATGTATTTAGACTGTGTACTGTGTATTTATACTGTGTAGTGTGTATTTTTTACTGTGCACTGTGTATTTATACTGTGTACTATGTATTTATACTGTGCACTGTGTATTTATACTGTGTACTGTGTATTTATACTGTGCACTGTGTATTTTTACTGTGTATTTATACTGTGCACTGTGTATTTTTACTGTGTATTTATACTGTGTACTTTGTATTTATACTGTGTACTATGTATTTATACTGGAATTGTGTATTTATAATGTGTACTGTGTATTTATACTGTGCACTGTGTATTTATACTGTGCACTGTGTATTTATACTGTGAACTGTCTATTTATACTGTGTACTATGTATTTATACTGTAAACTGTGTATTTATACTGTGTACTGTGTATTTAAACTGTGAACTGTGTATTTATACTGTGTACTGTGTATTTATACTGTGTCTGCTTGGAGGCACAGGAACCATTTCGACTGGCAGAATGTGTTTATATATTGATTCATTATTGCCTCTGTGTTCATTGACATTCTGATTGTGAAATCATCATTTAATAACCCAGAATGTGATTGTGGTGTCTTCTGGACACTATTTTTAGGCTAAATGTTTGAGGGAAAACTGAAATGATGTAACATATGAAACCCGGCGCTCAGCCTCACGTGTTTAAATCAGACCATGAAAAGAAAAATGTTTCTAATAAATGAAGAAAGATGTTTGTGGTCCTTTTGTTCTCCTCCAGTCAGGCTGACACATTTTAACTCACTGGTGCATCAGGAAACAAACTAAATATAAAACTTGATGGTGATGCAGTTCAACCTGTTATCTGTCTTCACTCCAGTATGAAACTCCAGTGATGTTGTGATGTATGAGATCAGTCTGATCTGCTGCAGCGCCAAATCAATAACTAAGGAGGTGTGTCGGCCCGTAAAAGACTTTGGTGAAGGCTGCTGTCGTGTGTCCTCGCTCATCCCTCCTCAGAGGTCGCTCCTTGATCCTCGATCCTCGGAGCACAAATAAGAGAAGTGGAATGACCTGCAAGATGGCGGACAGGAACAGCTTCCAGTTCAAGCGAGGAGTGAGGAAGCAACAAATAAGAGACATAAAAAGTACCCTGTGTCTCCTTTCCATGTCTTCAGCCTTTCCAGCCCTTCACCCCCTTCCCTGTTTCTAGTGTTTTTCCGTTTATTTCCCTCACCTGTGTTTCTCTGCCTCACTCCACCTGCACCTCATCCCCTCGTTAGTTGTGTGTGCATATAGTCTGTGTGCTCCCTCTTGCCTTTGTCAGTTTATCCTGTGTTCTCCTGGTGTAATCCTCCTCCGTGGTTCCCTGCGTGTTTCACCTGAGCCTGTTCACTCCTGAGCCTTTCAGTGTTTTCCAGCATCTCCCTGTTTTACCCCGTGATATGTTTCTGTTTTTTTCGTTCCTCTTGTTTTTCCTTAGTTGAACTTTGCTTTTCTTAGTTGGTACTTTGTCTTAGCTTTTGTTTGCTACTTTGTATTTTTGTATTACATGGTTTTTGGAATTTTTTCATAAAAAGTTTATTTTCAGTTCTTAATTCTGTCTGCCTCCCGTGTTTTTTCTGCATTTGGGTTAGCCTTTTCTCAAATTGCAACAAACTTAACTGTCTTATGAAATTTTTTTTGTTTTGACCAAGTATGGAGTTCAATACAAAGCACAAGATGAAATTCACAGAGGGCAATCTTTCAGATCATTTCATGTCGTATTGTCTATTGAAGTAGTTTAATCTTTAGCTTCCCAAATATCTCAACAGTCCTATATCTTCCCTGTCTATTGCCAATCTTGACTTATCAAGTTTATTGTCCCATATACTATCAAACAGTGCAACGTATATTGAAATTTGATCTCTGCATTTAATCACTCCTAAGCACTAGG